>NC_067405.1:83030127-83332842 GCF_009764475.1 Pristis pectinata
ACAAGAGGGCATGGCTTTAAAGTAATGAGTGGGAAGTTCAAGGGAGATATCAGAGGAAGGTTTTTTACCCAGACAGTGGTTGGGGCAGTGGTGGAGGCAGGTATATTGGTCAAATTCAAGAGATTACTAGATAAGCATATGGAGGAATTTAAAATAGAGGGATATGTGGGAGGAAGGGGTTAGATAGTCTTAGGCGTGGTTTAAAGGTTGGCACAACATGGTGGGCCGAAGGGCCTGTATTGTGCTGTACTGTTCTATGTTCTATAATAATTAAACAAAAATGTTTAAACTTGAAGAGGTGCACAGCAAGAAGTTTAAAGAAACAAGCAAACAAAACTGTCCAGATTGAACTAATTTACAAAGCTGATTGACAAACAACAGACAACTAAAAATTTTAATTTCCGAAAATGTTAAGGAAGACAGCATTTGGCTATTCTTCATATTTTAGTTTAATATTCCAGTGAAATCAGTGGTAATATTCAAAAAAAGTGTTGAGCTTATATAGCATTTTAACAAGACCTCAGATAAAGCAGTACTGGATTACACACAATGAAAATGACACATATGATATCGAAGCTTTAAAAGAAATCACAACCCAGATTTACTTTAGGTATTGTTTGAACATAGAACAGACAGCACAGGAACAGGCCCTTCGGCCCATGATGCTGTGCCGAACTAATTAAGCTAATGACACCAATTCTCTCTTTCAGATGCAACTCATACTGGTAACTTCTGAGTTTGTTGTGAGAAGTATAAAAACCAAGGAATACTTTCCTCCCATACCCCAACAGAACAGAGACTGGAGGCTTTTTGATAAAAATTTTAGAATTTTGAAAGATGGAACTAGATAGGTGGAAACAGTTTCCAATAGCTTTAGGTTCAAGAATGAAAGGCTACAGCTATGAGGCCGAATGTGGGACATTTATACTTGGAAAACTGATATTGGGAACATTCATTTCCATGGTTTGTGGCTATAGGCAGATAGTATATGGGAACAGGGTGCATTAATGTCATTGTAACACTTTTCAGTCTCTTGTCATTTAAAAACTTTGCTTTTCTACCTTTGATGTAACCATCATACATTTTAACACATTACATTTGTCATGTCTCTTCAATTAACATATTTATACTCCCAAGCCTCTCTGTATCCAGCTCAATAGCCCTCTGCCATCCAGCTTTGCATCAATAACTTAGATCTATTACATTTGGTTGCCTCATTCAAATAATTGATGTAGATTGTGAACAGCTGGGGCTCCAGCACTGATATCCATGACACCCCAATCCATTTATTCCTTCCTACTGTGGGATTTCTATTCATCAACCAAGTGTCTCAGAATACACAAGTCATTGGCCTCAATCCCACGTGCACCAATTTGGTTTCGTAACCTCTTGTGTGGGATCTTAAAGGCTTCTGAAAATCCGAATACACCACATACACTGGTTTCCCTCATTTATTTAGTTGCTCCAACTTCAATCCCACGTGCACCAATTTGGTTTCGTAACCTCTTGTGTGGGATCTTAAAGGCTTCTGAAAATCCGAATACACCACATACACTGGTTTCCCTCATTTATTTAGTTGCTCCAACTTCAAAAACTCACAGATCAAACATGGTTTCCCTTTCAGAAATCTATCCCAATTCTGTCCAATTCTATTATTTTCTAAATGCTCTGCTCTCGTAACCTTAGAATAGATTTGAGCATTTTCTGTACAAGGCTAACTGGGATGTTTCCCCATTTTCTCTCCTCCTCTCCACCCCACCCACCATCCTTTCTTAAATAGTGGAGTTACATTTACTACCTTCCAATCAATGGAAAATTTTCTACAAAATTTAGAATTTTTTTTTACAAAATGGAAACCACTATCACTATAGACACTTCCTTCAAAACCCAAGGATGCAAGTTATCAGGCCCAGGGGACTTATCGATTTTCAGTTCCATTAATTTCTTCAATACTTTTGTGCCATTATACTAATTTCTTTCAGCTACTTAATCACTCTGGAGGTTTTCTGTGTCTTCTTCCATGGAAACAGAAAATATTTGCTTAATTTCTCTGGTATTTACTTGATCCTCAATTTAATTTGTCCTGCCAGTGTGTGCATGTCAACTTTTGCTAATTTTTTTTTAAATAGAATTATCACAGTTTTTCATCTAGATTCCAGCATCTGCAGTCCTGTGTTTCTCCAGTATGGTTTAAAGCCTCATCTAAAGTCCTAGTCAGCGAGTTCACTTGGACACTGGTCACAGTGAGATTCAAACAAAGTTCACCCAAGTTCTGTCACCAGAACTGGTACCCCATACCATAAATTTAAACCTACATTTTCCACACCAACCTGTGAGCGAAGATTTCAATATTTTGTATTTGTGCTCACAAGGTTCAGGCAGTAATTTTAAGTTTACCACCTTTGTGGTTCTTCATTTTTATTTGGACCTCAGCTATTCCTTTAAGAGAACTTCCTTTATTGCAATATCTATCTTGTTGGTTCCCTCATAGGCCTCCCCTCCCCATCTGCCCCATCATCCACACACTCCTCCCACTGGTTCTCTTCCCCACTTCCTCCCTTTATCCATACTCCACCTTCTTCTCCTATCAATTCCACCTTCAGCCTTTTGTCACTTCCACCCATCACCTCCCAGCTTCTGAAACCATTCCCACTTTCCCCCCCTCCCCCATCTGCCTATTACCCCCCACCCCCCACCCCAATCTGGATGCACTTATCACCTACCAGGACTTGTTCCACCACTTCCCCCACACCATTTTATACTGGCTATTTCCCCTCTATCTTTCAGTCCAGGTGAAGGGTCTCAACCCAAAACATTGACTGTCCATTTCCCTCCATAGATGTTCTTAAACACTGGCACCAGGCAGGCATTACAGCTCCCCCTAACTATACTGTCTACTATCACTATTCAGTTTGAGTGACACCCTATACCATGATGCTGTGGTCAACTTCCTCCCGACAGTCTCTGCACTCACCCACAGAACTTGCAAGAACTTCATACCTGTAGGAAACACACAAGGACTGATATTTGCAAACACTACCTTTTGGATACCCAAACCCACCTCATTTGTAGTCATACCTGCTATCTTTAGATCAAGTTCCATTAAATTTGCATAACAGTACAACTTCTAGTTCACAGGCTGCAGTGTTTCATTACATTAGGTAATATTCATCTAAAATTCTGTACTCACAGACTTGCACCAGATCCATGTCCTACACAGTCTCTGGATTTGGAACTGTAGGGAGAAATTTCTTCACCTGGGGTGAAGTTGGGCAATTCTCTACCTCAGAAGGCAGTGAAGACCAAATATATTAAGGAGGAGGTAGACAGATTCATCACACAAAAGGCATCAAGGTGGTGAGCAGGATTATTGTATTGAAAAAAAGAGGATCAACCACAGTCATATCAAATGGTAGAACTATCTCAAAGGAGCTGAAATGCCCTACTCCATTTTCCATATTTCCAGGTGCCATTTAATTTATAAATTTGAAAAATAATGTTTTGAACTCACTAAAATGTTCATGGTACACTGCTTAAGTAAAAAGACTAAAGGTTTAACTAAAATCAAATTAAAAATACACATTAAGCTCTATAATTCACAATTAAATTGGAGACCACATATCTAAGGGCACAATTACATTGCATTCATAAATTTCTTTTGTCATGTTAAAGATATTACTTGCCATTGATTAATGCAGCATCTAGCAGTAACATTGTACTTTCTCCACAGCAACCACTCCTGCCATCCCCTTCCCAAAAATTGAATTAGGCGAGTGTTCAGAAAAGGAATGTAATGGGATTAGAATTGATACATCCAACTGAAGAACTACAATTGGAATAACTACAGTTAAATGAACAGCTTCATTTTGTGATATAGGAATTCACCTGGAGAAAACTAGATCAAATATGGCCAGCCAGCACAGAACTGCTAAGGGAAAATTATGTTTAAACAATTTGACATAATGAGAGAGTTGATGAAGGTAATGGAGTCAATGTGGAGGACATGGACTTCCAGAAGGCTTTTGATGAGGAGCTGCAAAACAGGTTTAGAAGTCGAAGCACATGATATAATAGGGGCACCAATAGCACAGATATGAACTTAACCCTCTGTCTGTTGCCTAGTTATGATGAATTTTTATTTTTGGACTGGAGGAAAGTGAACAATAGTGTTCCCCAGTGATTGGTGTCAGAGCTATTATTTTTTAAGATCTATTTTAAAGATCAAGCCACTAATTTCCAAATTTCTGGATAACACAAACATTGGCAATATTGTGAAATGCAGTGATAAACTACAGCAGACTAAACCGATTGGTGGAATGGGTAAATGGCAGGTAAAGTTTAATGCAGAGAATGTGAAGTGATGTATTTTGGTATGAGGAATGAGGGGAAGCAATATGGAATAAACACTACTGTTCTACAAAGGGGAGAGGACAAAGCTAATTTGCACAACTTCAAAGAGGAGAAAGGGGTATTCTTCTGATGTCCTTGCCTAATATCTTTTAACCAGCACTTAAAATTGTTTCTGGCATTTTCTGAATCTCTGAACAGGTCAAGTAGCAACTATAGAGAGTAACAGAATCACTTTCAATTCAATGACTTGTCATCAGCACTGGAAAAATAAGAAAACAAGCATGACATTGCAGAGATGGGGAAGAATGGAGAGGAAATTTCTCCGATAGGATGAGTGCATCCAGAATTTGCTTTGGATTTTCAGCATCTGCAGCTTTTTTTGCTCCACTTAAAACTGATCTGACCATTATTTCATGTAGAGCATCTGGTAGTTGATGTAATAAATTGCTGCCATGTTCCCATGTTACAAGTTACTATATTTTGCAAGTGTTTTGTTTTAGTTTGCCCAAGATTGTGAGAGGCACCATTTAAATACAAGCTTTCACACAATAGATATAACTACACCATATATAAACATACCATTAAGATTCAGACACTCGAGTGGAAATGAAAGAAAATTCAAAATATCCAGCATACAGAAATCAAACAGCAATGAAAATTCAATAAACACAGGTACCCACCCACAAGAGTGAACTGTTCATCTTCATTACAAAACTGAATGGTACAGTGTTACAGTTCTGTGAAATCTATACTTCAAAAACAATCTTGAATTAACTTCATAGAAAAATGATAGTCCTTGCATCAGCAACACCCGAGAGCTTTACATTGATTTTGTCAAATATATTTGAAATGTTGCTACTTTTCTTCCTACATTATACAGTAATCAATTTTAACTGTCACTGCTAGTAAAAGGAAATCATTTCTAAACTCTGTTCCATACTGGTGCAAAAAAAAGCTTGTTTCGGGCCTTGACAGAGATCTCTATGCCTCTTTAGCCACAGGCAAGGTCCCAGAGGACTGGAGAATAACCAATGTTGTCTCTTTGTTCAATAAGGGCAATAGGGATAATTCTGCATTTTATAGGCCAGCAAACCTTACAATAGTGGTAGGGAAATTATTGGAGAAGATCCTTAGGTATAAGATCTACTTACATCTGGAAAAGCATGGTCTTAATTGGGGTGGTCAGCATGGCTTTGTATTGGAGAGATCGTGCTTTATAAACCTAGTTGAATCTTTTAAATAAGTAACAATGATTGGTAATGGGTAGGGCAGTGAATGTTATCTACATGAAGGCAAGGCATTTGACAAGGTCTCTCATGATAGACTGATCCAGAAGATTAAGGCATATGGGATCCACGCTTACTTGGTAGATTGGATTCAAAATCACCATGACCATAGAAGACGGAGGGTAGTGGTGGAGGGGTGTTATTCTGACTGGAGGTCTGTGACCAGTGCTGTTCCACACAGATCAGTGCTGGGACCTCTGGTCTGTGATATTTATAAATGATTTGGATGAAAAAGTAGGTGGGCCGATTAGCAAGCTTGCAGCCAACAAAAAAGGCAGAGTTGTGGATAGTGAGGAAGGTTGTCAAAGGATTCAGAAGGATACAGATCAGTTGGAAATGTGGATGGAAAAATGGTAGATTGAGTTTAATCTAGACAAGAGTGAGGAAAGTATATAGTAAGTGGCAGGATCCTTTGGAGCACTGATGTACAGAGGAATCTTGGGATGCAGGTTCATAGTTTCCTGAAAGTTACAACACAAGTAGATAGGGGGGGTATAGAAGGAGCACAGCATACTTGCATTCATCAATCAAAGCAATGAGTATAAAAGTAGAAAGTCATATTGCAGTTGTACAAAACTTTGGTTAGGCCACATTTGGAATATTCTGTGCTGTTGCGGCTGCCGCATTACAGGAAGAATGCGGGGGCTTTGGAGAGGGTGCAGAAGAGGTTCGCAACAATGTTGCCTGGATTAGAGTATCAGCTATAAGGAGAGGTTTGACAAACTTGGACTTTTCCTCTGGGAGCAGAGGCTGAGAGGCAACCTGATAAAAAAGGTATATGAGAGGCATAGATGGAGTAGGTAATCAGTGTCTTTTTCCCCATTGTAGAAATGCTAAACGGCTTAGTTTGTGAGAGGTGGAAAGTTCGAAGGTTTACAAGGCAAGTTTCCCCCCCATAAAGAAAGTGGTAGATGCCTGAGACACAGTGCAGGGAAGATGGTGGAAGCAGATATGATAGCAATGTTTAAGTAGTGTTTGGACAGACACATGAACAGGCAGGGAATAGAGGGATCTAGATCATGAGCAAGCAGATGGGATTAGTTTAAATAAGCATCATGGTTGTCACAAACATCATGGACCAAAGGGCCTGCTCCTGTGCTGTACTGTTGTGCATTCTATGATCTATTGCATAGTGTCAATGTTATTCAGTTTGCTCCACTAAATTTTCTAGAAGCAGCACAATTCACTATACAGCCAAGGTCAAAAAGGTCCCAAGACTGAGTAGGTAGAACTTAGTAGACTTGTGATTACAACCTAAAAATGTGCATCTCATTTAGTGCAATGGTCAGATTACAAACTGAGGTGTAAACTGTCATTGCTTATGTTTGTGGCATCATTAACTACTCTGCAACTATTGGGCTGCTTCTCATAAAAACAATCTTTTCAAAATTCTTAATGAAGGTGGTCATTTTAATCTTTTCTTTTATCCTATTTCAATATATTACTGCTTCCATACAACTTCCATTCAATAATAAAAAGCATAAATAGAAGTAGACCTTACTATTATAAAACCAATAAATCTCTGACTTGAATAATTTCAGCAACACAGCCTCAGTCCTCTTGCATATAGAATTCCCAAAACCCAGTGTTCTCTGGATGAAGAACATTCTCCTCATCACCATCCACTTGTTTGTTTTGAAACTGTAATCTGTTTCTAGGCACCCAAAGGAAACAACTCTAATCCTTCTAAATTCAACAGTATATCACCAATAGAAGAATTCCCCCATCCTATGAGTGAACCTGTACTACACACCTCTATTACAAGTATACCCTTCCCGAGGAAGAAAAACCTCTGCACAAGTCTGGTTGCAGCCTCAAGGACCTAGGTTATCACAGTAAGCATTTTACCTCTCATACTTGATCTCTTGTAATAAAAGCCACGTAACATCTGCCTTCCCTATTGCCTGCTGACCTGCATGTTAACTTCCAATCCCTCTGAACACCAGCACCTTTGAATCCTTCACTTGTTTTTATTTGAATGTATGCCATTGACCCTTCACTTAGATTGTCTATATTCATCCTAGAGCTTCTCTGCATCTTCCAATAACCCATGCTACCTCCTGGCTTCATATCATCAGCAACCTTGAGATACAACACAGAATTCCTTGATCCAAATCATTGATAATATATTGTGAACATCTGGACTCAGCACTTATCCCTGTGGCACCTCACTAGTCAAAGCCTCAACAAAAAAAATGGTCCACTTATTCCTACTGTTTTCTGTTCACTAATCTTCACTCCACATCATTAATATTCAATCACATGTGCTGTAACTTTTAATAACTTATACTGTAACACCTTTCCAAAAAGCATCTGGAAGTTCAAATACACCATAACCCTGGGTTTCTCATCTTTTCTAGTGGTTACAAAGTTATCAAACATGATTTTTGTTTCATAAATCCATGTTCCTAGCAACGGGATTGAGCAGAGTCAAAGTGCTTCCTTAAGAATAGATTCTCAAATTTTTCCTACTAGTGACAACAAGCTATAATTTCTGTTATTCCCTCTCCTTCTCTTAATAGTGGGGTTAAATTTGTTACTACCCAAATGGTGGGAACCATTCTGGAATCCATAGAATTCTGGAAGCTGACAACTAGCATCTCCATTGTCACTTTTTTCAAAACCGTGGGGCGCAAGCCATAAAGCCTTGCCAACTTATCACCTTTCAGTCACATTAATTGCTTCAATTTTTTTTAAATGCTAATTTCTTTCAGCTCCTCCTCAACATTCTTCTTCCTCCACGGAAACAGACAAAATATTTAATTTCTCTGCCAATTCCTTACTTCCCAACATAACTTTTGCTGTCTCAGTCCATAAGGGATCCACATTAACTTTTGTTAATCTTTTCCTTTTTTACACATCTATAGTTGTGTTATTGCTAGATAACTCTCATATTCCATTTTTCCTATCCTTACCATTTGATTCTCCTTTATCAAATTCTAAAATTTTCCCCAATCTTGATGCCCACTGCTTTTTTCTTTGACCCAACAGCATTTTTAAACTCTTGTTAGCTACAGCCAAGTCACTTTTCTTCTTAGATTTGTGTGCCTTAAAGGCTTGTAAATTCTTTAAATGTTAACTACTGCTTGTTTACTGCCACATCTTTTAATGGAATTGCCTAATCTAACAAGGCCAACTCACAACTCATTCCTTTGTAGTTTGCCTTGTTTAGATTTAAGAATGAATGAAACCTTCAATCCTTTTATAAACTTACATCATATTATGATCACTATTCCCTCAAGGCCTCTTATATCCAGATTATGAATTAACCCCCTCTCATTGTACAATACTAGATACAATGTAGCCACTTCCCCGGTTGGTTTTTTAACAAGCTGATCCACAAAACCAATTCTTATAGTTCATGAATTCACCCTCCACACAAGTACTGCCAATTTGACTTACCCAGCCTACATGTAATAGATATGGAGGACTTTAATATGCATGACCTTGAGTTTCCCAACATATGTAAAAAAAAACATACAAATCCAACATTACCACTACTGTTTGTGGACAAGTAGATGACTCCCACCAATGTTTTCTGCCCCTTTCTCTTTCTTAGCTTCCACCCAAACTGGCTCTCCTTGATTTTTCTGAGCTATGATCCTTTTCTTTATATCCCATTCTTTACTATCAGGGCAATCCTTCCCCCATCCCACATTGGCCATCTCTTCTAAAGGCATCATGGAATATTTAATTCCCAACCACATCTCTGTAATGGCTTTTTAAAATATACCCATGTTGTTTTACCAATTTTCCCTGTCCCCTGACTAATTGGAGAAATACTCTTACAGTTGTTTGCACTATCCCTTCATAAGAGTCTGGTTACCATGATCCATTTTACTACTCTATTTATCACCTTATCCTTTCCCTTTAAACTTTCTAAATTTCTTCTCAACAGAACCTGCCCCACAACAATTTAGTTCCAAGTTTATCTGTAGTACTAGTTATTTGATTTGCTGGGATATTGGTCCAAACTTGATTCAAGTGAAACCCTTCCCAAAAGAGGAGCTCCCACCTGTCCCAGTACTGGCGCCAGACTCACTAAATTAAAACCCATTTCTTTCACTCCAAACTTTGAATCATGTATTCAATTCTCTGTTCCTTTTTACCCTAGACCAATTCACATATGGCTCAGAAAATTATCTACAAACTACCACCTTTGTGACCTGCTTTTTACTTTGGATCCTGGCTACTCCTCCAGCAGAAACTCTTGTCCTATCTGTTGATTGTTCCCACTTGGATCACAATAATGGATCAATCCTCTCGCATCAAGTTCCTTTAGCTCCATGGAGATGCCCTTGACCCTGGTACAGGGCAGGCAATACAACATTTGGAACTTTTGCAGATGGATGCAGAAAACAGTATCTATGCCCCTAAAAATAGTGCCCCACATCATTATTACCTTCCTCACTACCAATGTGAATGGCCCCCTACACCATGCTCTTGTGGAGAATTTGCTCAGCCTGCCTTCAATCTCTGCTCTTGTCCACACAAACTAAACAAGTTCTTGTTGGATGTATTCATGAACTAAGGTTCCTCCAATGCTACCCTTAGATGTCCAGATCTACTTCACAAGCAATCAACCTCACCAGTCCCTCTTGACTGACCAATCTAAGGACTTATTAAAACAAAATACCCAGGTAACTTTCCCTTTCCCTGATGGATTCCAGTGTCCGAGTCCTGAAATCCAGCTCAATTCTGAATCGAAGTTCCTCATGCTGCCTGCGGTAATTTTCTGCATAGATGCCATGGATCCCAATAGCCACCAGCTCCCACATACCAAAGCTACATCACCCATCTTAATTAAATTCAAAGTTACACTATAAAATATAAAGATATGGTAGAAGCTTTAACATTTACACATTATACTGCTGGACACTCACTCAACTAGGAGTCATACTAGATATGTTGATTTCTATTCCTTTATACTGGGAATGCTTTCAGTCAACAGTTCAAACAAGGATTTTAATTTCAAACAACCTAACAAGAATTGAATTCTTTACCATTAAGCCTACTGATAACATAAACCAACTTTCACCAAGTCACTGATTATCGCTTTAAATTTTACTCACAGGGCATTGAGGAATAGGATGTCTGAATTTTTTTGGGAAGAAACAAAATAGTAATATACCCATTGCTTGTGCATACCAATTATAATAAAGAATGCTTCTAGTAAAATTCACCACATTCTGATAATCCCAACTACTACAATTACAATATTAAATTTCAATAATTGGTGCAATTAAAGCCCATCATCAGTACTTGCTATCCCAGTACCATAACAACACTTTCCACAAACACATTAACCAAACTTATCAACATTAAGTTAAAAAAATTTGCAAAACATCACAAAATTACTTGGGGGTCTATTCATGGTGTGAGTCTCATTGACGTAATGGAGGAAAGGGCCAAGAAATATCCACTTTTAAAAAAAATCCTTTCCTATTTTCAGCTTGGTTTATTTGATAGCATTCTTGTCAAAGTCAAACAATCACAATACGGATTTGTGCAACTATCACTAAAGCACAGTAACTGAAGCAGTGCTATGTATTTTAGATGGCACATTAAACTCATGACCCCTCTACCCTCTCAAATACATTGAAATAATTCCTAGCAATAGGAGCAGGGAGTACTCTCAGCACTAAACAAATCTCTGTCTGAACCAACACCTAAAAGTAGATTATTTTCTTTTAGGATTCATGTGTTGTTTGTAAAATCTTGTTATGGGCAAAATTTCCTGTTTTTTTTAAGTGATCCATCAAATGTAATCGCACACACACCATACATATAACTATATCTACATTGCTGGGGCTTTATTCCCTTTAAAGATAACATCTTTTGGAATTAATTTCCACATCAATGCATAAAATATTAACCTGAAATTTATACCAGTTAAGCTAACAATATGCTATTGTTATTTAGCTTATTCATCAGAATCATTAAAGACCACCATCTAGGTTTAATTTCTACTGAAGGAATAACTTATTTCAACAACTGTTCACCTACTTTAACCTGCTAGGATGACCTTTTCCCTTCTAGACTGCAAAATACTAACCATCCTCCATAGATTAACAACCAGAGAATACCATGGTTAGAATATTATAACTCAACAGACCTGCTGGTTACAAAGGTCCCAGTGGCCATATCCATAAAAAGGTAGCCAAAAATCATATTACAGACTTGCATGAAATCAGTTTGAGTTGGCCATTATTAAAAATTAGGCTTTCAAAAAGAAATAAGCTCTGTTACAAATTGCCTGGAAAATATGGAAACCATACTAGAAACAAATATCTGGTGCAAGTCAAACCCCACTGCCAACCAATGTTGTTGCTGTTATCCTCAGTCAGCCATCTAATTTTTGTTAAAATACAACTCAGTAATAATACACATCAGTACTATTTGTGCTTTGTTAAGATTACTAACTTTACATTTATTCCAACTTCAAAAACCTGTGAATGTAAAATCAATTTTCTGGATGTGTTATTGCTGCGAATAAACCAAAAAATATATAAGCACTCATGGGTACCAAATGTGGTACAATGAAGCCATAAATGTTAATTCATTGAAATATCCAGTTTAAACACAGCTTTAAAAAAAACATTTCCTCTTATCAGTTTCTCATCAGCATAATTAAACACTTATTTAGTAATCAAAATTTTCACCTAGTAGGATATCCTTGTAAGAAACCATAAAAAACTAAGTTCCAAAATCACTGCATAAATTTGATCTTCATTTGTAGATGTCATCCAACTTGTACTGTTGATTATTCACAACAGATCCTAGATTTACAAATAAAATCACATCTCTAGTGTTTCGATTTATACTAACTGAGGAAATGATTTTTTGTTTGGCTAACAATCAGCTCATTTTCAGTTTTTGTCTGTGGACCACTGAAAAAAGTTCAGAAACCGCAATGAATGTTGAAATGAAAGTGATAGCAGTTTTTTTTGTATTGTCCACACCTTTCCATGACCAATCAGGTTACACTCCATACAACAAAGCTTATTTATACTGTCCCTTAAACCTTGCAATAAAACAATATTAAAAAATCAGTGTAAATCAGTTCGTCTCTCACAGATTTAGGTTACTTTCAAAAGTTAGCTGCTTTGACTCAAATGCATTCATATTTGAATTTCAGTTTCAGTAACTATTACTCTTCAAATCCATAGTTAATGTTATCTGTGCATCATTTTGCATATATAAATAAATGATCTAAATTCACAAATCCAACCGTTCTTAAAAGCCACGACGGAGTCCTTTGCCACAAAACAATATAAATCCGTGCAAATAAGACCTCGCTTTGAAAATAAAGAAACCGGGTAAATCCCATTTACTTGGGAAAAAACATCAGGTACTGAAATGCACACAAATAAATGCCTCTGCACACATTAGTGACGCAAAGGCATGAACAGAATACACCACGAGGCAATAAATATTGCAGTGGGATTGTTTTTTCTGCAACATCGCCAAAAGCTGCTTTATCGCCGTTATTTCGTCGATCCATTCTGTCAGCGCCAAATGATTCTCCTAACAACAAAAAACCGCGGCGCTTATTTCCACGGGGTTTCAAACAAATGCCTTTCCATTCTTTCAAGGTCAATGCCTTTTAAAAAATATTGTAAGCTGAAGCAAACCTCCATATGACATCTAGTAGAAAAAACGATCCTGCAAATCGTTTTACTGCGAGGCCTTCATAACATGCACTACAAATAATGTCCACGTTTGGAGATTACCATGGCCGACTGGATCCTGAGGATGTTCAGCAGAATGTACCGATCAATTTTGACTGCCTACAGCGCGTGTGTCAAACACAAGCGTGATGAAATTACAATCAGCCAGTGTGTGCGGGATCAATTCGGTAGTGGTTCCCCCCCCGGTCAACAATCCAGCACAATAATATAAATGATTCAGCAGCTTGTGGCTTTAAAAAAAAGCCAGGTGGGAAAACGGGAAGATTTAGCTTATTCTGCCCATGACTCGGTCCAGGGAGAGCATCAATTAACCCACACCAATCCCAACCAGTGGAGTAGAACCGGCTCCCTCCTCTCTGTCCCATGAAGCTCACAAACTAACAAGACCGGCCACAGAAACAGTGAGACACACCCCCCCCACAGGCCAGCCCGCCTCGGCCCCCACCCCCGGTCTCACCCCGACCACTAGCAGGACGTGGTCTGCCTCTGCCGCTGCGGGGCGGCTGCAGCCTCACTCGCCACCCCTCTGGTGTGTACGAGCAGCGGCTCAGGCAGGGCCCGAGGCTTACCTGTGAAACCGCTCGACATCACCGCCACCATCACCCCCTCCTCCCGGGGTGAGTCGCCCCTCGACGACCGCCCGCTTTCGCCCCCCTCACGTTACAAGTGGCGGGGACTTTTCTGCCGTCCCTGTTTCATCACCCGGCGAGGAGGCGACGGAGAGGGGCGAAAAGAGGGTGAAGAACACCTCAGGATAATCAATAGATGAGAGTCCCCCTCAGTCAGGCGGCGGCGGCGGCTCCAGCCCCGGCTCCTCCTCCCTCCATGGTTGCCGCAACCTCTTACGTCGCACTGTACCATCGCAACCGGCCGAGTCAACTCAACCCACAAAGCGCCCGCCACGCCCACCCGTTTTTTTCTATTCTCACGCCTGCCATTGGACGGCGCCCGGCACCGCGGGGCGGGGCGCCGCGTTCTATCCCGCCCTCCGCTCGCGCCGATTGGCGGAAGGCGACGCTCGTCAAATGTCGTCACAGTCCTGCCGCATTCAGCCCGGGCCGATGAGGAATCCTTCATCCATCACCCCACAAGCCACAGCGCCATCGTGCCGCATGCATTCTGGGAATTGTAGTTGTCTGGAATGATAAGGTTAGTTTTGTTTCACTGTCCGCGCTATTGTTTGATGCTTTGCTCAAACCCCGCTCCAAAGTTAAAGCTCAGTAGCAGGAAAACCTATCATCTAGAATGTAATAATAGAACACCTAGAAAAAAGCGATAGAAAACAATGGATGCATGAAAGTGGCATCATGTTTGACTCTTCTACTGGAGTTCTTTGAAGCTGTGATCAAGAGCAAAGATAAGGGGGAGGCGGTGGATGTAATATATATATTTTTCAGCGGCTTTCTGTAAGGTTTTCGGCTGGAGGTTGGTCAACAAGGAATTGGGAGTGATTTACTGGCATAGATTGTGACCCTGGTTAACAGTCAGAATGCAAAGAGTGGGGATAGGGTGGTAGAGTACTACAGCATAAAAACAGGCCCTTTGGCCCATCTAGTCCATGCTGACCTGATCTGCCTAGTCCTATCTACCTGCACCCATACAATATCCCTCCAAACCCCTCCCATCTTCTTACCTATCCAAACTTCTCTTAAATATTACAATTGAACCTGCATCTACCACTTCCGCTGGCAGATCATTCCACATTCACACCATCCTCTGAGTGAAGAAGTTTCCCCTAAGATTCCCTTTGAATATTTCACCATTCGCCCTAAACCTATGTCCTCTGGTTCTAATCTCACCCTCCCTTGGGGGGAAAGCCTGCATGCATTCACCCTGTCTATACCTCTCATAATTTTGTATACCTCTAAAATCTCCCCTCATTCTCCTGCACTCCAGGGAATAAAGTCCTAACCAATTCAACTTCTCCCTATAACTCAGGTCTTCAAGTCCTTGCAACATTCTTGTAAATTGTGCCTGCACTCTTTCAAGCTTATTGGTATCTTTCCTGTAGGTAGGTGACCAGAACTGCACACAATACTCTAAATTCCACCTCACCAATTTCTTATACAACTTCAACATAACATCCCAACTCCTGTACTCAATGCTTTGAGTTATGAAGGCAGAAATGCCAAAAGCTCTCTTTGCGACCCTATCTGACAAAGGGATCTTATACAGGTTGGCACCAAGGGTTAGGCGAGATTTGCTAGGGTGGTTCAGGAGGGTTTAAACTAGTTTGTGAGGGGGAAGGGAAACGGAGGAGTAGGTCAGAGGAAGAAGGGGATGGGGAAAAGTTAGATCAAATAGGTAGAGAGGGTTTGGGGAAGGAGAAGAAGAATACAGGCTATAAAAGTAGTAAGGTAGATGGACTGAAGTGTGTTTACTTAAATGCAAGAAGTGTCAGGAATAAGGGGGATGAACTGAGGGCTTGGATAAGTATGGGGGACTATGATATCGTGGCTATTACTGAGACGTGGCTGACATCAGGAGAGGAGTGGATATTGAATATTCCTGGTTTTCGGTGTTTTAAGAGGGATAGGGAAGGAGGGAGAAGAGGAGGAGGGGTGGCGATACTGGTCAGGGACACTGTTACGGCTGTGGAAAAGATGGATGTTGTAGAAGGATCATCTCTAGAGTCCATATGGGTGGAATTAAGGAACAAGAAAGGAGCAGTTACTCTACTAGGAGTATTCTATAGGCCCCCCGGTAGCAGTAGAGATATAGAGGAGCAGATTGACAGGCAGTGTTTGGAGAGAAGCAAAAATAACAGACTTCAACCTCCCAAATATAGACTGGAACCTGCTTAGTGCCAAAGGTTTAGATGGGATGGAATTTGTTAAATGTGTCCAGGAGGGATTCCTGACGCAGTATGTCGACAGGCCGACTAGAGGGAATGCCATGTTAGATCTAGTTTTAGGAAATGAACCGGGACAGGTGAAGGATCTATTGGTGGGTGAGCATTTGGGGGACAGTGACCATTGCTCCATAACCTTTAAAATTGTCATGGACAGGGACAGGTGCAGAGAGGACAAGAGGATTTTTAATTGGGGAAGGGCGAACTATGAGGCTATAAGGAGAGAACTTGGGAGTGTAAATTGGGATGTCCTTTTTGAAGGAAAATATACCATGGAGATGTGGTCGATGTTCGGGGATCTTATGCAGGACATTAGGGATAAATATGTCCTGGTGAGGCAGAGAAGGAATGGCAGGGTGAAGGAACCGTGGGTGACGAGAGAGGTGGAATGACTTGTTAGGGAGAAGAAAGTAGTGTACATGAGGTATAAGCAGCAAGGTTCAGACAGGGCCCGTGAGAAATATAGGGTAGCGAGGAAGGAACAAGAAAGGGCTGAGGAGAGCTAGAAGGGGACATGAAAAGGCGTTGGCTAGTAGGGTTAAGGAAAATCCCAAGGCCTTTTTCAAGTACGTGAAGGGTAGGAGGATGGCTAGGGTAAAGGTAGGTCTGATTAAGGACAAAGGTGGGAGAATTTGCCTGGAGGCGGCGGAAGTGGGAGAAGTTCTCAATGAGTACTTCTCTTCGGTATTCACCAGGGAGAGGGGTCTTGATGACGCGGAAGGGAGTGCTGGTAGGGGTAATGTTCTCGAGGTTGTAGATTTCAAGAGAGAGGATGTGTTGAAGTTGTTAAATAATATTAAGACAGATAAATCTCCGGGGCCTGACGGGATTTTCCCCAGGCTGCTTCGAGAGGCTAGGGAGGAGATTGTTGAACCGCTGGTAAAGATCTTTGAGTCCTCGTTGTCCACGGGGATGGTGCCAGAGGATTGGAGGGTGGCGAATGTTGTCCCCTTGTTCAAAAAAGGTAATAGGGATAGGCCAGGGAATTATAGACTGGTGAGTCTCACATCTGTGGTGGGTAAGCTGTTAGAAAGGATTCTAAGGGTTAGGATTTATGAACACCTAGAGAATCATGGACTGATTAGGGACAGCCAGCATGGCTTTGTGAAGGGAAGATCTTGCCTCACAAGCCTGATAGAGTTCTTTGAGGAGGTGACCAGGAAGATTGATGAGGGCAGTGCGGTGGATGTGGTTTACATGGATTTTAGTAAGGCGTTTGATAAGGTTCCTCGTGGTAGGCTTCTTCAGAAGGTCAGAGGCCAAGGGATCCAGGGAAGCTTGGCTGTGTGGATTATGAATTGGCTTGCATGTAGAAAGCAGAGGGTTGTGGTGGAAGGAGTGCCCTCGGATTGGAGGGCAGTGACTAGTGGTGTCCCTCAGGGATCGGTTCTGGGACCTCTACTTTTTGTGATATTTATAGATGACTTAGATGAGAGGGTGGAGGGCTGGGTTAGTAAGTTTGCGAACGACACTAAGATCGGTGGTGGTGTGGATAGTGTGGAGGGCTGTCGAAACTTACAGAGGGATATTGATAGGATGCAGAGCTGGGCTGACAAGTGGCAGATGGAGTTCAATCTGGAGAAGTGTGAGGTGGTACACTTTGGAAGGACAAACTCCAGGGCAGAGTACAGGGTAAATAGCAAGGTACTTCGCAGTGTGGAGGAGCAGAGGGATCTGGGGGTTCATATTCACAGTTCATTGAAAGTTGCCTCACAGGTGGAAAGAGCAGTTAAGAAGGCCAATGGGATGTTGGCTTTCATAAGTCACGGGATTGGGTTTAGGAGCCGTGAGGTGATGATGCAGCTTTACAAAACTCTAGTTAGGCCACACTTAGAGTACTGTGTTCAGTTCTGGTCGCCTCATTATAGGAAGGATGTGGAGGCGTTGGAGAGGGTGCAGAGGAGATTTACCAGGATGCTGCCTGGATTAGAGCGTATTGAATATGAGGAAAGGCTTAAGGTGCTAGGGCTTTATTCACTGGAAAGGAGGAGAATAAGAGGAGACATGATAGAGGTATATAAAATATTGAGAGGAATAGATAGAGTAGACAGTCGGCGCCTCCTTCCCAGGGCACCAATGCGCAAGACGAGAGGGCATGGCTTTAAGGTTATGGGTGGGAGGTTCAGGGGAGATGTCAGGGGGAGGTCTTTCACCCAGAGAGTGGTTGGCGCATGGAATGCACTGCCTAGGGTGGTGGTGGAGGCAGATACATTGGACAGGTTCAAGAACTTGTTGGATAGGCATATGGAGGAATGTGAGATGGAGGGATATGCGGGAGGAAGGGGTTAGGTAGTGTGAGGGTGGTTTGATGGACGACACAACATGGTGGGCCGAAGGGCCTGTTTTGTGCTGTATGGTTCTATGGTTTTTAGCTAAAACAAATTGGATACTGCTATAACTGGTGCTTGGGTCCAGTTACATAACCTATAGTAATAATTTGGCTGAGAGGATCAAGTTTACTGACGACACAAAACTAAGTGGGATTTTGAGTAGTGTGGAAGATGCAAAGAGGCTTCAGGAAGATACAGACATGCCAAGTGTGTTGGCAAGAATATGGCAGATGGAATCTAAAGTAGGAAAATGCAGGCTCATCCATTTTGGTGACAAAACAGAAAACCAGAATACTTTTTAAATTATGAGAGATCAGGAAATGCTGATGTCCAAAGGGACAAGGATGTTTTTGAATTCTAATACACAAGTGATTGGGAAGGCAAATGGTGTGTTGGCCTTGTATTGTGAGAGCATTTGAGTACAGGAATAAAGAAGTCTTACTGCAATTATGTAGGGCACTAGCAAAACCATTTGCTTTCCTTACCCAAAAAAGGATGTGCTTATCATAGTGTGAGTGCAGACTGGTTCCAGTGAGGTTGGGTGTGCCATTTGAGGAGAGAATAAATAGATGAAGCCTGCATCCTCAAGAGTTTGGAAGCATGAGAGGAGATCTCATTGAAACTCATAAAAGTCTTGATAATCTGGATATAGGGAGGATGCTTCCCCTGGCAGAGGAGTCTCAATCTGGTGGTTACAGTCACAGAATGAGAGGGAGGCCATTTAGGACTGAGATGAGGAGTTTCCTCACTCCTATATCTAGGTTTGGAATTCTCCACCTCAGAGGGTTGCAGAAGTTCATTTGTTGAGTTCATTCAAAACAGAGATTGATGGATTTCTGGATCTTAAGGGAATCAAGGAATATGGGGAAAGGGCAGGAGTTTAGGAAGGCAAATAGGATGTTAGCCTTTTATTGCAACAATCTTTGAGCTACGGAAGTAAAGACATCTCACTCAATTATATAAGCCCTTGGTGAGACTTTGTCTGGAGTATTGTGCACAGATTTGGTCTCCTTACCAAATTAGGGATGTACTTGCCATAGAAAGAGTGCAGCAAGGAATCAGTAGGCTGGTTTCAGGGATGGCAGGACAGGAGAGTGGCGTAGAGGTAGAAGGTCAGCCATGATCTTGATGTTTGGTGGAGCAGGCTTAAAGGGTCACATGGGCAACTCCTGCTGCTATTTCTTATGTTTTTATGTTGACAAAATTATTTTTCTAGGGGACATGAGATAAAGCATAAGGCATTATACACTGCGTCCATAGGCACATTCTATTGCAGTGGGGAATTCAATTGGCAAGAGGTATTTTCATTCCAGGGATCAAGGTAGACAAATATGAAGAATATAAAGTCTTGTGAATATCCAGTTCAGAACATGAGATAATCTCCCTTACCCAGAAAATAATTACTATGTGTAACAGAAAATAAACTGCGGGAGGATCTCAGCAGGTCAAGCAGTATCTATGGAGACAAAGGGATGGTCGACATTTCGGGTCAAGATTCTGCATCAGGACTGAGAGTATAGAAAGAAGATAACCAGTGTATAGAAGTGAAAGGGAGGGGTGAGACAGAGGCTGCTAGGTGATAGGTGGAACCAGATAAAGATGGGATGATGGGCAGTTGGAAACAGGTTGGGGGGGGGGGGGGGAGGGAAAGGTGAACCAAGGGAGAGAGACCCTGTGTGGGCTGGTGGGAGTTATTGTGGGATGTGGGTTATTTGAAATTGTAAAATTCAATGTTACCATTGGGTTGTAGGCTATTGAAGTGGAAAATGAGGTGTTGTTCTTCTAGTTTGTGTCTTCTGCCCTCACCCTGGCAGTACAGAAAGCTGAGTACAGAGAGGTCAATGTAGGAATGGGAAGGGGAGTTGAAATGAAATGCAAATGGAAGCTCATGGTAGCCAGGTACTCTGCAAAATGGTTGCCTAGTACATGCTTGGTCTCACTAATGTAGGGGAGGCCAAATCGCAAGCACCAAATGCAATAGGCAGGGGTCCAGGTGAATCTCTGCCTGACCTAAAAGGAATGTTTAGGTCCCTGGAAGGTGGTGAAGGAGGAGGTAAAGAGACAAGTGTTGTACCTCCTACAGTTGCAGGGGAAGGTGCCTGGGGATGTGGAGGGATGGATGGGGAGGGATGAGCAGACCAGGGTGTTACAGAGAGAGTGGTCCCTGCAGAAAGCAGAAAGGGGGGAAGAGTGGAAGATGTGACTGGTGGTGGGATCCTGTTGTAGCTGGCGGAAGTGGCAAAATATAAAATGCTGAATAGGGAGGCTGGTGGAGTGAAAAGTGAGGACCAGAAAACTCCATCCCTCTTCTGCTTGGGGAGAGAGGGTGTGGGGGAATGAGAGAGGATGTGCAGGAAATGGAGGAAATGTGAGTGGGGGCTCCATCAACTACGGCAGATGGGAAGCCATGTTTCCTAAAGAAGGAGGATGTAGCAGATGTCCTAGAGTGAAAAGCCTCATCTTGAGAACCGATGCAGCAGAGACAGAGAAACTGAGAGAGAGATGCTGTCCTTACAGGAAACGGGGTGGGAGGAGGTGTAGTTGAGGTTGCTGCAGGAGTCAGTGGGTTTGTAGCAGATTATCAGTGGACAGTTTTTCTCCTGGGGTGGAGACAGAGAGATCCAGAAAAGGAAGAGAAATGTCAGGGACAGTCCAGGTGAATTTGAGGGCAGGGTGGAAGTTGGTGGCAAAGTTGATAAAATTGAGAGTTCCACATGAATGCAGGAAACAGCACCAGTGCAAAGCTATGTGTAACTCTCTACATAGAGAGAAGGGAGGAATTCCAAAGGAATATTTAAGGTTAAACAAGGCAGGAATGACGTCATGCACTTGAGTATATCTTTGAGCATGAACATGCTGTTCTCTTTGTATTCATGTGCGTGCTCATGGGTGTCCTTGACAATGTTGCTTGGCTACAGAACAAGCACACACATGAATTTAAAAGCAAAAAACTGGAGATACTGGAAATCAAAAAATAAGAGGAGGAAATGCTGGAGATTCTCAGCAGGTCAGACAGCATCTGTGGGAGAGAAACAGGGTTAGCATTTCAATTCTGATTAAAGGTCGTCAGTCTGAAATATTTACCGTTTCTCTCCCTACACAGGTGCTGACCTTATGTCTCCATTTCCAGCATTTTCTGTTTTCATTTCAGATTTTCAGCATCTGCAGATTTCTTACTTTTGAATTATGTGCTGTGTTGATTGTGTTGATCAAAGACATACAATTTACATTAACAGCTTAAAGACTATAACTTAAAGGGGCACAGATAGGGTGGATAATAAGGAATTTCTCCCAATAACAGAGATGTCTAAAGCCAAAGGACATAGATTTAAGGCAAGGCATAAGAAGGTTAAAGGAGATCTGGGGAAAATTTCCTTCCTCCAGAGGGTGCTTGGAATCTGGAACACACTGCTTGAGAAGGTGGTGGAGGCAGGTGTACCCACAGTATTTAAGAAGCATCTAGACAAGTATATGAATTGCCAAGGCACTGAAGGCTCCAGACCCAGTGCTGCTGAATGGGATTAGTATAGATGGGTACTTGATAGCATGGACAGGATGGGCCAAAGGGCCTGCTTGTGTGCTGTATGACTCTATGTTAATAGCTTGTGTGCTTATATATAATGCTGTGTCCCGGTGTGTTTGTGACGTCATTACAAATGGTTAAAAAGGGTGACCTGATGTTGGTTGAGGGAAGGCCTGTGTGGACTGTAAACAACAGGGGAGAATTATTGTGCCAAATGACCTATTTCTGTGATGTACTTTTATATGTAATAAATCCCTAAGTTTACTTACAAAAAAGGCTGGAAAAATGTGGTGCTTTATACCTTAAAAGGGTTTGATATGGCAAAGATATTCATTCTAAGAAAACTGATGAACAGATGGAAAAGAAAGTTGCCACACCTCTCAAAAAGTAAGTCCTCAAACAGGCAATTACTGGTCCGAAGACAGCTCTGACAGGTCATGTCAATTTCTTTACGGTGACTGAATGAACAAGATGTTGTTCTATTCTACCGTATTCAGGATGGAATAGAATTAACAGTTTTAGTGGGAACACATCAGGGTGTGAACTTGCCATGTGTGAAAAAAAAATCTGTTTTGGTGCTTGCTAAATCTCTTGAATGCAACAGTATTCTATTTTTCAACGGCAGATGTAAACATAGCTGAATGGAATCAGACATCACAGAAACAGTGCTTTGCTTGACCATGTTCACATCAAACAAGAAGCACCCATCTCAGCACAGTGCACTGGGGTTTGTGTTTTGCCACATCTGTCTTTGGGTTAATATGAAGACCTCTAGCTCAAAGACATGGGGGGCAGTCTGTAGGATCTGTGATAAGAAACCTGTTTGATGATGATGCTGGTGATGTCAGAGGTCTCTGCATCTAAAATAATTATTGACTTGGCCAGGAAATTAGCTGAATAACTGAGGTAGAGGGTGAGCACATGGGCAGGTCATCACATAGGCAACGTGTGCCTAATGGTATCCTAGGTTGAGGCTGCAACTGTTTAAAAACAATCATTATCTGAATGGAAAGCCATGTATCTGAGTTTGCTGATGACACTAAGATGGCAGCATTGCAAGTAAAGTGGATGGAAACATTCAATTATAAACATATTAATAGATTTGTTGTGTGGGAAATCCAGTGGCAAATGGACTTCAGTGCTGCAAATATGAACCGATGCATCGGCATACTGTCATGGTTAGGTAAAGAAAATAATCACAGCACTTCTGGAACACTGGCTTTTAGTTCTGGAACAGAGAGGTGGAAGTTGTGCTGTAGGTACACAAGGCCCTGGTTAGACCATACCTGGAGTGCAGATCCAGGCACCACACCTAACAAAGGAGAGATGGCCTTGGAGGGAGGGCAGCACCAATTTCCTAAAATGAGACCTGAACTCAATGAAGGAAGTTTACACACGCTATAATTGTATTTCTTATAATTAAAAACAAGGCAACTGAATGCCTCAAATGAGTTGAGTTGAATAGAGAGATCCAGCATGAATGTGTGAAGGATGGGTTTTGTTCAACTAAGCCACAGGGGGGTGGTTTAGTTGAAGTTTTCAAGGGGGATTGCAGGGTAACTAGAGAGAAGCTATTTTCACTGGTCTTTTAAATGCACCTGCTCCATATCAAACCGTCACAGCACCCTCTGTGGTGCAGACTGCTGCCCAGGACTGTGTGCCTTGGACTCCGGCATAAGGAACACAGAACTCACAGTCTGCCCTCAGTAATTACATCATTAATGCAGCTTCATCGTTAGCTAACAACATCTAATGAGGGACTTTATCAAATGTCTTCTGGAAATCCACATAAAATCATCCATAGATATTTCCCTGTCCACTACTTTTATTACCTTTACAAAACTTTCAGTCAAGTTCATCTAACAAAACCCATCCTTCACACATTCATGCTGGATCTCTCTATTCAGCTCAACTCATATGAGGCATTTGGTTGCCCTTAATTATAATTTAGCCACCTCCAACAACTGATGTCAGGCTAACTGGTCAAGAGTTCTCTAGTTTCCCTCTCTCACCTTTCTTAAAGAGAACACTGGTATCCACAGTTTTCCAATCTAAAGAAGCACTACACAAATCAGGGGAACTTTGGAAAATCATAGGAAGAGCAACAGCAATGTTCACTCGTGAATTTAAGATCCCAGTAAATACCTCATCATACCCTATAACTCCCTTCAGAGTTTTAACCAAACCTGTCTCACTGTTCAATTCTCCCTTATGGTTCCAGGGCATCTGTCGCAGAAAGCTGTATTGTGCACACTCCATAAATTCACAACCTCATGAGCTCGTTGCTTATTTTCATCCATATTAAAGATAAATTTCCTATTGAATCAGAAAGGTGCAAGGTCATGGGTTCAAGCCCCTCTCCTAAAATTAAAGGTGAAACTCCAGTGTAAGACCAACGGAGGGGCTGCCTTCCAGAGAGATGTTAAAACAAAGGTCCTGTCTGCCTTCTTAATAGGGGAAGTAAAGGCTCTATGTTGAAGACAATGAAGACAACAGAAAATGCTGGAAATACTCGGCAGGTCAGACCACACCTGTGGGAAGAGAAAGAAGACAAGAATAGCTTTCCTGAAGATCCTGAGAAAACTATTTTAAATCTGAGACAGTGAGTAAAATATTTTGAAGAAGTCTCATAAGTTCTCCTCAAAGTCCCTAACAATATTTGTCCTCTAACTAACACCAATTGAAGCAAATTCTTTGGTAACTGCAATTGGGTCTTTCTGTACACGGCTTGTCTCCCACAATACAGTAGTGACTCTACTTTAAGACCTACAGATGCTGGAATTCTGAAATGAACAGAAAATGCTGGAAAATTCTCAAGGCTCAGGCAACATGGTGGAACAAGAAATGGTGTAAACATTTCAGCTTATTGATATTTTTGTTTGAATTGGAAGAATTGTAAGAACAAAAATTCTTTAGCATCTATATTCCTGCCAGAGGGATTCCACACACAAAGAGAAACTGGCAGTGAATTAAATGCTAAAATAATATACTCCAGACTCTGGAAACATTACTGACTTGCTGAATGTTTCCAACCTTCTCTGTTTTTACTTCACACGTTCTGCATAGACCATGAAGTATTTTGTATTGTTCTGGAGTTGCACCTCTGTGCTGAGATATCAGCCTTGTGCACAGGACCGTGGGTGGGGCTTGAACCATCTAATTCAAGTAATAAGAAATTAAAACAGTGAGAGCTGAGATTCACTGTCAACTGATTTATATTAGCACACTGTCAAAATTACATAATTAAACCATCTAGAAACTCCTCAAACAAGTTTCATGGAGGTATTCTTCCAGATATTTGCTTCAATTCTCCTGTGTTTAGCAAGAGGAAATATGGTTCTGTCATCTGATACCCTGCCTTTCAACACTCTTGGACTATTCAACCACTGGCCACATTGCAAATCAAAGAAAAACTGCAGCTGCTGGAAATCTGAAGTAAAAACAGAAAATGCTGGAAACACTCAGCAGGTTGGGCAGCATCTGTGGAAAGAGAAACGGTCAATGTTATGGGTCTGTGACCCTTCATCAGTACTGGGAAAATAAGATACAAGTTAGTTTTCAGTAGGAGAGAAGGTGGGGCGGGGAGTTTATGTAGAACAAAGGGAATACTTGTGATGGGGGTGAGTCAAAGTGGCTTAACGGGGGCAGTTAGGAGCATATTAAGCTTCTTAGTCTCTATATTGTGTTGTTAAAGGTAAGGCGGTGGGCCAGATTTATATGAGTAGGATAAGAAAATGACCACAGTGCCTGCACATCTGTACTTTCCAGCTATGGGGTCAAAGGACAGGTAGCAAGCCATTTCTCAGACCATGGTATGATGTCAAATATCACAATTTCAGACAATGACCTGCACATATGTAGAATCTTTTCTTGTAGAATAATTCAATGAGCTTCACGGCAGTATGATTTGACAAAAATTGGCACAGAGGCAAAAGAGGAGATATATGTGACTCAAAGTTTGGTCCAGCAGGTACGAGCACATTAAAGGTAGAAATGGACAGGAGAGGCAGGAAAATTCATGGAGGGATTTCCAGAGTATGCGGCCCAGGTGGCTGATGGCCCTGTAACCAATGATGGGCAGGGGAAAGTATGCACAGGGGTATGGAATCTGGCAGAAGTGATGGGGAGAAGCAATATTGACGATGACCCAGTTGTAAAGAGTACAGAGCATTAGAGGGACCTGGGGGTCACGTATATAGATCTTCAAAATAGCAGAACTTATTGAGAGGGCAGTTGGCAGACCACATAGATTGCTGGACTTCATAAATGAAGGTACTATAGCGGGGAAGTTATACTGAACTTAAGGATATTCCTTCCAGAGGTAAGCTCACATTTTAGAAAGTATGTGAAGTCCCTTGATGGTTGTAGAGGAGATTTACCAGAATGGCTCCAGCAATGAGGGAATTTAATTACAAGGACTGGCTAGAGCAACAACAACTCACTCAATGTCAGTAAATCTAAAGAACTGATTGTTGACTTCAGGAAGGGTAAGGAGAGCAAACATGCCCCAGTCTACATTGGGGGATTGGTGGTGGAGAGAGCCAGCAGCTGTAAATTCCTGGGCATTAACATTATCAGATGACCTGTCCTGGGCCCAGCACATAGACATAATCACAAGGAAAGCGCACCAGCATCTTTACTTTCTTCAGAGGTCAAGGAGGTTCAGCATGTCACTGAACACTCTAACAAACTTCTACAGATATACTGTCGAAAGTATCGTGCCTGGTTGCATCACGGTCTGGTACGGCAATACGAATGCACAGGAACATAAGAAGCTGCAAAGGGTAGTGGACTCAGCCCAATGCATCACGGGCACATCCCTCCCCACCATCGGTAGTATTTACAGGAGGTGCTGCCTCAAGAAGGCAACATCCATCATCAAAGATCGCCACCATCCGGGCCATGCCATCTTCTCACAGCTACCATCGGGCAGGAGGTACAGAAGCCTGAAGTTCCACACCACCAGATTCAAAAACAGCTATTTCCCTTCAACCATTAGGTTCTTGAACCAACCGGCACAACCCTAATCACTACAATTTAGCAAGACTAGGGCTACTTTGACCATTTTGCACTAAAATGGGCTATGTTTTGTTTTGTTCTAATTATGTTCTTTCTTGTAAAAATTGTGTGCAATTTATATTTGTTTTTCTTGTGAATGCTGCTTATATGATGCTATGTGCCTGTGATGCTGCTGCAAGTAAGTTTTTCATTGCACCTGTGCATACATGTACTTGCGCATAGGGCACTAAACTTAACTTTGACGAGAGAAGCTGGGGTATTCTCCTTGGACAATAGAAAGTTGGGGAGAGATTTGATAGAGGTCAAAAAGATTATGATATGCTCATACAAGATGGGCAAAGGAGAGCTGTTCCCATTAGTTGAAGGTGCAGTATGGACTTAAGGTTTCAGGCAAGAGATATTTAGGGTGGCATAGTGGTGTAGCTGGTAGAATTGCTGCCTCACAGCTCAGACAAGCTAGATTAAATCCTGAGCTCAGGTGATATTCATGTGGAATTTACACATTCTCCGTGACTGTGCAGGTTTTGCCCAGGTGTTCTAGTTTTTTCTCACATCTCAAAGGTGTGCAGGTTGGTAGGTTAATTGGCCACTGTAAATTATCCCTTGTGTGTAGATGAATTGATGGGAATGTGGGGTGAATAAAAATGGACTTAGTGAAGGATTTGTGCAGGTGGGTGCTTGATGTTCAGGGCAGACCTGGTGGGCTGAAGGACCGGTTTTCGTGCTGTGTTACTCCATCTGTGACTTTAAATGGGGGCAAATGTGAGGAAGAACTTTTTACATGGAAATTGCTAATGACATGGAACCCACTCCCACAGGGTTGATGGAAGTGATTAAAGGATTTAAGATCAGCACTTGGAAATAAATTTATAATTGGGGAATGGAACTGGCAGGATTTCTCTACAGAATAACTGGTTCCATTCTGCGCTTATTTTTGTGGAAGTAATGGATAGTGGCTGTGGTACTGTATTAGTAATCCCAAATTATGAAGAAGCAATCTGGAGATAGGAACTAAAATACCACACATAGCAGAGGAATTAATCTTTTAAATTCAAATTTTTTAAATTTTATTTACAGCGTGGTAACAGGCCCTTCCGGCCCAACAAGTCCACGCCGCCCATTTTAAACCCAAATTAACCTACCCATACGTCTTTGCAATGTGGGAGGAAACCAGAGCACCTGGAGGAAACCCACGCAGACACGGGAGAACATACAAACTCCTTACAGACAGTGACGGGAATTGAACCCCGATCGTTGGCGCTGTAATAGCGTCACGCTAACCGCTACGCTACCATGCTAAATCATTAAAAAAAGAATCACCTAGAATAACATACTTGTATCCATAATGGAAACAATGGCCATGGCTGCTGAGTTACTGTTAAAAACCCATCCAGTTCACTTTGGATCCTGAAGCATATACATTAGTTATAAACAATTGTTCTTTAAGCCTGTTATCCTTTAAGGACTGCAATACGTGACTAACAACTCTGAGTTGCAACAATGTTTTGTAGAAAGCTTCAGAATGACAATTTCTGAGCGACAACTCTTGAATAAGCGGCACAGGCATTTTGTTTGAGCTCCTGTCTAAGTCCATACATTCTGCAGAGGGCTTGGTTAGAGGTTAAAGACACACTGAGGGTGCATTGATCACTGCTGGGGATGCAGAGCAGTGTGTGCTTAATCTCTATGTTCAGAAATAGTCCAGCAAACAGTCCGGCACTATGGCATTTAGGGATAGACACTAAAAGCTGACCTTGAAAACAATGTCCACACCTGGTGTATTAATTTAAAAACAAAAATCCCAGTTGTCTGGGGTTGGCAAGTTGTTGGTGTTCACAACTTCCTGTTGCCTGCAAAATCCATGTTCACGATTACACAACTGAGTAAAGCAGTTTTCACAGCTGATGTGCTCCATTTCAAAGTTTCATTTGAAGAAATTGCCGCAGCTTTGCCACTGGTTGGTTGGATTCTATTTAACCGACTACTGTTCACCACGTGGAGCTCTTCATTCTTGGCCTGCTAGAATTTTCAGGTGGACAATTGCTCCCAGCCACATGGTTCCATGCCAGTGGACTTGGACATCCTTTGAAGGGTCACTTTGTCCAGACAAATGCTGAGCTGTTGGAGATCCAATGAGTGTGCTGGGTGAAACTGAGTGAACTGGGGTCCTGTCTGCTCTGTCAGGTGACACCATTTTGGAGAAGAACAAGACAGCTGTTCAAACTGCAAAGTAAAAACAAAGAATGCTGGAAATACTCAGCAGGTAAGGTGGAGGAAGAAAAAGTTAATGTTTCAGGTTGATGACTTGCATCTGAACTGGGGTATTCCTAGTATCCTGGTTGATATTCATCCCTCATTCAACAGCATTAAGAGGAATGTTATCTAGTCATTACTGTATTGCTCTGTGTAAATTGGCTACTGGGTCCATATGTTCCATTAACCACGTTACACCAAACACCACACAAAGGCTGGTTGTATGTTATAGGGTCATACAGCATGGACCCTATAACATCGGCTCAACTCATCCATGCCGACTGTGTTGCCACTGAGCTAGTCCCATCTGCCAGTGTTTGGCCCATAGCCCTCTAAACCCCTCCTATCCATGTACTCATCTAGATGGCTTTTAAATGTTGCTCATGCACCCGCCTCAACCACAATTTCTGGCAGCTCATTCCCAATACGCACCACCCTTTGCCTGAAGAAGCTGCCCCGGATGTCCCTTTTAAGTCTCTCGCCTCTGATCATAAACCTACGCCCTCTTGTTTTTAGCACCTCCTCCCTGGGAAAAGGAGTATGTTCTGGAATGATCTCGATTTCATGTCTGTACAAGAGGTTATTTTTAAATTTCTACTTGCTTCCCCTGAGATGAAAGAATAAACTGTCTTTTGTCTAATCTCATCATACACTGCCTTGTACAGGAGAAGGAAACATTGGGGGAGGGGGGGGAGGGGGAGTAGAATCTACAAATCTGAAATTCAAAATAAAAATATAGCAATATCAGCAAAGAAAGTAAGTCATGATATTTCAGATATGGAGAAACAAAATGATTTAACAAAGCTCAGAGTGCAAGCTGCTGTCTTGCAGTGGGGGAAGCAGCAAGTGACTGGGGAGGAGGGGGCAGGTGACCTCAGGGTGAGATGCACCATCTGTCAGCCTGGGGTAGGTGACCACTGTGATGCCACAGCCAGAGTGTAAACCCCATGGACCTGGGGCAGACAGCAGCTTCCTGCCCCAGGACTGGATCAGCAGATCTTCTGTTTAAATGCTGGGAAAAACAAAGGCAACATTCTTGGTGCTCCTCGGAGTCTCAGTTCCCAGGATGTTGGAGCTGAGGCAGCAGCTCTACAAGCTGAACCACGGTGTAGCCCAGTGAAATATAATACCAAATACACCAGGTCTGAATTGGATCTGACCTGATAATCTTTACTGGCCTCTTAACCAAGTACAGTATATTGAAGCATGAAATTAATAGCACATGGACTCAAGAGGGCAAATTCAACATTAAGTTGGACAAAATAAGAAAAGCAAAGGGATGTACAGAAAATTTGGAATAAAGGTGACAGAAAAAAGGTGAGATGCAATTAAAAGCAGAATTTCACTCAACACAAGTAATATTTCATCTCAGGGCCAGTCAGGTTGACTGACAATAACACACTTGTGTTGCTGGCAGGGTACCTAGACCAGAAAGGACAAGTTTAGCCCAAATCTGCCGGACGCATCAACTTCATATCATTCAATGCACGTCAGTGGTGAGGCAGAGATGCTATTTCTCCAAAACTGTGGCAGGGTGGCACAACACAGGAGATTGTAGACAGGTGCTTAACACCAGCCCCTCACCTGCAGTTGCTGTGCCATTTGTGCATAGATGATGATGAGCAGTATTAGTATCCTCATTATTTTACCAGAAAATTCTGAGCCATTAAGCAACACTTTCCTCATTGACGGGGAATACTGTAGCAGGAGCAAAGATAGACTGAGGGTCATCATCAGTCTCCAAGGCTGAGTGTTATTGATCCAGCACTCTAGAGGTATGTTGATCATTACTGAAATAATATACCCTGAAACATGATATGAGAATAGGAACACATTTGACAAGATGGATTGTAAGTGGCTTGGTTCTCAATAATTTACAAAGGATTAGAAGATGCAATATTCTGTAAAAGAAGTCTGTGGCCATTTTCAGGAGTTACCAGGAAATTGCACTCAGACTTTCTGGCAACCAGAGAAGCTTCCAGAGACTAATCACCCATGCTATTTTGCCAGACACACTTAAATACATACTTCACTCCCACTAAAATAACTTATTTCAGGACATAGGGCCCAAAGCATCAAGCTTTAGCCATTTCCAACCTGGGACCATCCACCAACAAATGGGGTCTTGAGCAAAAAAACAAACTACTGGAGGAACTCAGCAGGTCAGGCAGCATCTGTGGAGAGAAATGGACGGTCAGTGTTTCAGGTCAACACCCTTCATCTGGACTGAAGGGCAGAGGGAAGATAGCCAGTGTAAAGAGATGGAGGGAAGGGGTGGAGCAAGAGCTGGGAAGCAATAGGTGGATCCAGGTGAGAAGGGGTAATAGGCAGATGGAGGAGGAAAGGGTGAGATAATGACAGAGGCTGGGAGGTGATGGGTGGAGGCAACAAATGGCTGCAGATGATGGAATCTGATAGGAAAGGAAGGTGGAGTCATACAGCACAGAAAAAGGCCCTTTGGCCCAACTGGACCATGCTGACCAAGATACCCCATCCACACTAGTCTCATTTGCCAGCATTTAGCCCATAACCTTCTAAACTTTTCCAATCCATGTACCTGTCCAACTGCCTTTTAAAAGTTGTTATTGTACCTGCCTCAACCACTTCCTCTGGCACCCACTGTGTAAAAAAAATTGCCTCATGTTCCTCAAGTCTTTCCTCTCACCTTAAACCTCAAGTTCTTGATAGTCCAACTGTGGGGAAAAAAAGACCAAGTGCATTCACCCTATCTATGCCCCTCATGATTTTATACACCTCTCAGCCTCCTACACTTCAAGGAGGAAAGTAATGACCTGTCCAACCTCTCCCTATAACTCAGTCCAAGTCCAGGCATCATCCTTTTCTACACTCTTTCCAGTTTAAAACATCTTTCCTATAGCAGGATGACCAAAACTGAACACAATACTGGCACAATGTCACATGAAGAACAAGATAGCAGAGAACCCAAATGCAGAACGCCAGTCCAAGACTGGAGTCAGGATGCTTCCTCAGAACCAAACACAGAACAGCGAACAGAAGGAATCTTGCCTCAGGGCTCTGAGGCCGAGTCCTGACACAGAAACAGGGTTTTCTAGGAGAAACAGCAAAATCGGGACTGCTGTGGCGTTGACAGCTCTAAGCAGCCAGGAGACAAAGTATACCCAGAGATAGACCAATAATCTGGCAACCAGTGTTTGTGAAACGAGGGTTCTTATACTAGTCTCCTGATGGAACTCTGGTGTGTGTCATTAGGCAAATAGTAGTGCATGGAAACCATGTGCTGCACAACAAGGCACCATCAATGGGGATAAGGGGCAGAATCGAGAACCAGCACTCGGAACCATGACAGATATTCCAAGTGCGGTCTCACCAGAATCCTGTACAACTGCATTATGACCACCCAACTTCTATACTCAATGCCCTGACTTATGAAGGCCAGCGTGCCAAAAGCCTTCTTCACCACCCTGTCTACCTGTGACTCCACTTTCAGTGAACCATGTACTTGTACTCCAAGGTCCCTCTCTTCTACAACACTCCCCAGGGCCCTACCATTCACTGTGAAAGTCCTACCTTGATTTGACTTTCCAAAATGCAACACCTTGCACTTGTCCAAATTAAACTCCATTTGCCATTCCTCGGCCCACTTACTCAGCAGATCAAGATCCCCTGTAATTTTTGATAAACTTATTCACTGTCCACTATTTTAGTGCCACCAGCAAACTTACTAACCATGCCCTGTACACTCTTGTCCAAATTGTTAATATAGATGACAAAAAACAATTGGGCCCAGCACCGACCCCTGAGGCACACCACTTGTCACAGGCCTCCAGTCCGAGAATAGACCTTCCACCACCACCCTCTGCTTTCTACCATCAAGCCAATTCTGTATCCAATTAGCCAGCTCTCCCAAGCATGGAACCAAATAAGGGAGGTGAGTGGGCAGATGAGGGAACCAGGGAGTCATGGAGAGACTGGTCCCTGTGGAAAGCTGAAAGGGGTGGGGAAGATGTGGCTGGTGGTGGGATCATATTGTACTACTTGGGCTTTTATCTTGCTTTACCTTAAATATCCAAACTGCCATTAAAGTATCCATCTTAAAATATATAAAACCCACCATCCCACTCTGTGTCTATTAACTATATTGACATATTTCTTGTTTAATCAAAGCTGTGCTCCATTATCCATGAGCATACAACTTGGTGCAGCAGCTAGAGCGATGTCAAGTATCCCATCAGGCTTTGGGAGGATACTCTGCTGCCTAGGAAGAGATGCTAGGAACCACAGAACAAAGGGGCACAGTGAAGGAAAGTCATGTAATGAATACCTGGTCAGTCTCAATTACAGCCCTGTGAACTATCCCATCGTAAACCTCCCACTGTGAGTTGTCCAAAAGACAGGACAAGCAGATGGAGGTATTTGGGACTTGACATCCTGTGGAAAAGGATATTTGGCAGATTACAAACCTCAAATAAACACTCTGATAATTTAGGAACCAAATGGTTAAATTAATTGTAGGATGTCATCAAGAGCAATTTGAAGAAGTTAAGGAAACACATGCTTGTATAGCTATGGATCAGAATTAAGGATGTTTAAAGGCAATAAAGGACTAAGTAATGTTTGGGAGGTATGTGAAGAAATGTATAAAAAGGTGCCTCATAAGATGACCAACAGCAGTGACTCTGGAAACCAACCACCAAAGAAAACCCTGAGTCAAGGAGTCAGAGAAGAACTCACCAAGATCGAACCCCAGCCAGGTTCATCAGCAGTGAGGGATATCTGAATACAAAAGTAAAAGAGTTGTGAAACTAAAGAATTAGTTAAATGTTTAAAACCATGTAGTGAACCTTTGAGTTATCTGAACTAATCATGATTAATAAAGAAGTATAACTGTTAGGCAAAGTCATTGTCTGGTGTGTTTTTATTGTGTGCTGTTATGAATTGGCAACATTGGGTAATAGCGCAATCCTAGGTAAGGGTACATCTACTCTCCTGAAGATTTTCTTTATCATAACAAGGTCACATCTCAGCTGTCTACTTCCAATGTAAGTATTTCAAGTACTTGGAGGTTTTTGTCATTGATCCATTTCTGCCTCTGCTGCACATTATGCCCTCAGTTCCCTAGGTATTATTTTCCTGCAGCCTGTTTCCTTTAATGCTGTACTTTCACAAATTACCTCCACCCACTACATCAAACAATCTATCCCACACTAGCCAATCTCCCTTCCCTGTTGAACAATAACCCTACCCATCCAGAGGTTTGGTTCCATTTCCCCATCTGTCCAGATGCTTGGTCCATTCTCCTTGTCTATCCAAAATCATATTCTATTGTGTGAAGTTCCAATGAAGTGCCCTGTGATGTTTCACTCTGTTAAAGGAGATATATAAATGCAATTGTTTTTCTTATAAAGATGGAGCAGTAGGTTTGGATTTGTCATGTCAACAGGACGTGGGAGGCTTCAGTTATATTCAGAGAATAAGGAAATTAGGATTGTTTTGGATTGGAGAGGGTTCTAAACTGTGAGCAGCTTGATAAAGTGGATAGAGATAAACTCTTGAACAACACACAAAGGCGCTGGAGGAACTCAGTGGGTCGGGCAGCATCTATGGAGGGAAATGGACAGTCGACGTTTCGGGTCAAGACCCTTCAAAATGTCGACTGTCCATTTCCCTCAATAGATGCTGCCTGACCTGCTGAGTTCCTCCAGCACCTTTGTGTGTTGCTCCAGATTTCCAGCATCTGCAGTTTCTGGTGTCTCTAGAGATAAACTCTTACCCTGGCAGGAGAGGGAAGGCCGGCAGCAGACTGACGGCACTAGAGGCAGGGGGGTTGGGGGCGGGGGTGGGGGGTAGCGATGAGATGTTTATTCATGCAGTTAACTGCTGTGACCTGGAATTCACTGCTTGGGAGACTGAAGCAGCAATTTCACTTATAACTTGCAGGGGGAGGTGTTGTATATTTACTTGAAACCAGGGCAGTGGGTTTAACTTCATAAATTTGGAGCAATAAAACCAAATTGGATCAAAATTATTTTTCAGCTGAATTTACTGTGTGACCTAAAACCAGAAAACATCAGGGATACTCAGCAGGTCAGGCAGTGTACGTAGTGAAAGGTACAGAGCTAGTTTTTCCAGGTCCGTAACTCTTCCTGGTTTTTAACTGCACTGTGACCCGATGACATTAATGTTTTGTTACAACTATACAGGCCACTTTCAGGGATACATTCAGTCTTTCCAGTCGAACTAAAACGTAGGACAATTTTCAGCTTGATGAAGAGAACACCTCCTTGTGGGAACCATCAGCATTACTGGACGTGCACTGTGCTGTATTGCAGTGTGTCTGCACAGGGAGACAAGAGGCATTTCCGGTAGAGACAGCTCAATCCAATGTCGAAAATAATATTACCGTGTAGTAACGGACGATATACAATATCATCCAAGGGAGAAAAGAACTTGTATTTTGTGTTATTAAGTTATTGGAAAGAGAATGAGGAACTATTTTGTCTTAAGGGACAATAAAGATTGACGGGTCTAAGATGTATCCGGGTATCTGATATTCTGTTAAAGACACGATTGGGCATAAGTGTGTGAGAGACGGAGTTTAGAGTTTGCTTTCTTTCACTTCATCATTCACAGCATTCCTGATGTTTGGTGGCTGTTGGTCACTGGGTGCCAAGGAGGGAGATAGCAGGATTACATCACCAGGCTCACATTCCCCTGTGTGTCGTGAATGGAGGGGTGATCTGCTTAAGGTATTTATGTGATTAAATAATATGACAGCCAGGGCAGATATAGATAAGCCATTTGCTCTAGCGAAGGAATCCAGAACTAAAGATTAAATCTCAGAAGTAAGATCAGGAATCCCATTTCACACACAGGGTTGTGGACACCCAGAGTTCCCTTGTTCAGGGGTTGTAAACATTAGGGGTTACCTGGAAATGAGCCTTCTGTAAGTTGTGGGCATCACAGAAGAGGTGAGTAAATACAACCAAGATACGATCAGCACGACCAAGCTGCATGGCCTTCTGTTCCCACTTAATTAAGCACGGGTGAAGGCGCCGTCTGAGCATCACCACTAGAGAGCCACAGTTGAACTGGTCAATGGGATTGGCATCAAACATCACTATGGAAAGGGCATTGCCAAGGTCCAGTCATAATGCAGTCCCTACTGGATCATGTAAATTTCACCAAGGTTCATGGACAAGAGAGTTAGCGACCCAACCAAACGCTTACACAGGAACCAGGGGATTACCAGATGCAGACAGGATTGATCTGGATATCACGTGTGCATTTACAATGAAGATTTGATTCAGCCTGGCCATCAGGATCTGTATTTAGTCTACAAAATACGCAGGTGTGAGGTGCGGGAGAATCCAGAGTCCTCTCTAATCATTCGGATACTGGATAGATTTTTAAAAGATATTTATTTATTAGTCACATGTACATCGAAACACAGTGAAATGCGTCTTTTTGCGCTGCTGAGAATGAGCTGGGGGCAGCCGCAAGTGTCGCCACTCTTCCAGCGCCAACATAGCGTGCCCGCAGCTCCTAACCCATACATCTTTGGAATGTGGGAAGAACCCGGAGCACCCGGAGGAAACCCACACAGACACAGGGAGAACTGCCCTTACAGACAGTGGCCGGAATTGAACCCGGGTCGCTGGCGCTGTAATAGCGTTCGCTAACCGCTACCGTGCCGGGTGGCTGAAATAAATCTCTCCATTATATTAGAATGGATCAGCCGATCGCTATTGGATCATTTACCTGTTGTCCCATTGCGAGTAAGTGAAGGTTTGCTCATGAAACACAATGAAGGGTTATCTATACTTCCTTTGTATGTGAGTATTATGAGCAAGCCAGCGTCAGCACACCCTCCCAGGTCAACAACCCTCTGCCTGACACCAGACTCCTGAAAAACTCTTTTCTAAGTTCTCTCCTGGGAAGATCTCACCAGATGGACAAGACAAAGAATGTGTTCACAGACGCCTTGAAAAATCACAACATCCCCACTCCTCAGAACATCTGGCCCATTACTGCTCAAAGTGGAGGAGAAACATTCTGGATGGCACTGACAACCTCAAGCCCATGAATCAGGAGCACCTAGAGGCCCTTGTGGAAGTGACAGGAGGACTGCAGCACTTCACCAACAACCTCCAGCTGTGGAGAGTCTGCCGTTCCCACTTGTGCCTCATCAGAACGGGCATGGGGGCAGGTCATCCTGGATCCCCAGGGACGGCCTAAGAAGTATGCTGAATGACAGCAGGAAGTCGGAGCGTCCAGATGGAGCTGCCGCAGAAACCCTCTCCCCAGTGGCCACATAATGATGTGCGGGAGTTACCCTGCGACCTTCTTCTCGAGAACGCAGCTGAGGAGTCGTCGTGGGACCCGGGCTTTGGTGGCTTTTGCTGCGTCAAACAGTTGCTGCGAGGAAGCACCTTCTAACTTCCCCATCAATGCCAGTGAACATCAGGCCGGCGTCTGCAGGGGGCGGGGGATGTGGGCGGACAGAAGGTGCCGCGAACATCGCCGAGGCGCGGCAGCCCAACAGAGCAAACATTGAAGGCACTTCCACCGAAACAGGGGTACCGTCGCCGCAAAGGAAACTTACATTTATGAACCAGAGAACAGACGCTGAGAGGCAGTGCGGGAGGGGAGGGAGTGCGGGGTAATTGCGAGAGGGAAGGCGAGGGGAGTACGGGGGAAATGCGGGAGGGAAGGGGCGGGGAAATTGCGGTAGGAAGGGGCGGAGTGCGGGGGAAATGCGGGGGGGGGGAGGGGCCGGAGTCCGAGCTGCGGTCTCCGGCCCTCGCTGCCAGGTGCCGGTGTGACAGACACGGGACAGGGTGCGGGCTGTCGCGGGAACGGACCCCGGACACGGAAGGACGGCGCTCGTCATTTGACACCTCTGTAAAGGCGGCAGAGTCCCACCGTGAAAAATAAAAACTGCAGATGCTGGAAATCCGAAACAAAAACGGAAAATATCTCCGACCTGAAACGTTGACTCAGTTTCTGCCCCCACACACGCGGCCTGACTTGTTGAGTACACAAAACATTTTATGAAATAGTTTTTTTTAACTTCCCTGGCACCGTTTATCAATCGCAGGGAAGGCTGCAACTGGACAAGAACTGAACTTGCAGTCGTTGCCCTAAGGCCGCCCGTGAAGCAGTGAGTGTGAGGTCCTGTCCCCGCCGGTCCCTCCTCCTGGTCTGTGTACAGGACGCTCCCTCCCCTCCCCCGTCCCAGAACTTCACTGGCTGCCTCGCCCTCTCTTTGAAGCCCAGGTACTTGAAGGCGTTGAGCGCCGGATCTGACCCAGTGAAGTGGTTTAAATTAGTATTGGAACTAATTCGGTCCAAATTAGTATTGGAAAGATTCGCTTTTGATTTTCTTACATCCAACGGGCGAATATACCACCTAAAATACCTTTGCCTTAAACACTCCAATATCAGTGTCACCACTTCTATTCAGCACGGTTACAGTAATTGTTAAAGAAGTCAGGAAAGTTCTGGATCACATTTGGCGCCGTGTTTATTTCTGGAGGATTACAGCGGTGGCAGACGGTGTTCCACTTAAATCCATTAACCGCTGATTAACTCTGGTCTGGCCAGTCGGCTAACTCCGTCCGCTTCACAAGTGGCGCTGCCAATGGCTTCATCCGCAGCCGCTCCGGAGCAGCCCCGCAGCAGCGGAACTCCCGCTCCACCGCGAAGGTTTGTTTAAAGTATTGCATTAGCTCCTAGAGCGACATGCTTTGGTGGCGTAGACGGCGGGAGCGGTCGATCCATAAGGGGAGAGCATTTGACCAAAGAGCAGTGAGTAACGGGGGGGGGGGGGGGGAGGGGGGTGTTTATCCTCATCATTCCCGACCTGGAATGTGCTGGCGCCACAGATTGGAAAGGAGATGCAGAAGGGAGATGCAAATGTACACCTGGGAAGGAAGAGTTAGTGGGAAAAGAGCCGGGAGGTTAGATAACGGACAGGTGCGCTGCAGGCGGCAGGTCCCAGATGTATGTTGTACCAATTGTATTCCTCATTGACATAAGCTGTTGTGTTCAGTTTTGGTCAGCCTGTTATAGGAAAGATGCCATTAAACTGAAAAGATTGACGAGGATGTTGCCAGGATTCGAGGGAATGGATTTTTGGGAGAAATTGGACGGGCTAGGACTTTATTCCTTAGGGCGTAGGAGACTAAGGGGGTGACCTTAGAGGTCTATAAAATTATGAGGGGCATAGATAGGGTGAATGCACACAGTCTTTCTCCCCGGAAAAGGGAACCAAGAGCTCGAGGGAATGGGTTTAAGGCGAGAGGGGAAAGATTTAATAGAAACCTGAGGGACAGCTTGTTGTTGCAGAGGGTGGTGGGTACATGGAACCAGCTGCCAGAGGAAGCCGTTGAGGCAGGCACAATAACCGCATTTAAAAGACATTTGAACAGTTACATGGATAGGAAAGGTTTAGAGGGATTTGGGCCTAACGCGGGACTAACTATGGGCCTAAATGGGACTAGATTATGTGGGCATTTTGGTCGGCATGGACCAGATGGGCCGAAGGGGCTGTTTCCCTGCTGTATTACTTTGTGAGCTAGAACAAGGTTTGGTCAGGCCCAATGGAAATCAAGATCCTACAGAAACCTTAAATTAAAAAAAACAGAGACTCCTGGAAACACTCAGCAGGTCAGGCAGCGTCTGCAGGGAGAGAAATAGTCAATGGTTCTGTTACTTGCTCAGAGCCGGGTGGTGGCGGAGAGCTGCTGGAGGGTTGCAACATTGTGGGTGAGGCCGGATTCGAGTCCGGGTTGGGAATGGGCGACCCCCAACCCCCCGTGTCCCAGCTCTCCTGCCTTCCGACACCCACCTTTCCTCGCCAACACCATCTTTTTGCTCGGTCGCCTTTTGCCACCGAACCTCTCCCGCCTTTTGCCCGCTCGGCTGTTAAACCTGTCACCAGGGCGGGAATGGACGACCTGCCCCTCCCCACAGTGGCCGCCTGACCTGCCGCGGGCTCATTGCGGACGCTCCGCTGAAGTTTTTTTTACACACCTCAGACAGTTCCTGAAACATTAGCCCCGATTCCCGCATTCTCGGTTTTAATTTAACAACTTTTTTTAAAAAGCGAGTCGAGTTAAAATCATTCAAAAACGTGTCGGTGATGAATTTGCCTTTTGCAGGAAGGTTTCCCCGTGACCTCACGTCAGGGCCGCGCTCGGGCCGAGTCTCCAGGCGGCCTCGGCCATGGCTGTTCTGGGAGTGCGGTTCACCAGGAACAGGAGAGACAAACTGGCCCAGGCGCTGTGGATCCTGAACTGGGTGTCGGTGCTGTCGGGGTTGGTTTTGATCAGCCTGGGGGTCTACCTGAGCCTGGAGATGAGGAAACGCCGCGAGGTGATGGCGAGCGAGGGGTCGACCTCTGTCCCCAACATGCTGGTGGCGGTGGGAGCCATCGCCTGCGGCATCAACCTTCTGGGGGGCAAGATCTGCCACGACTGCTGGGACAACAAGTTCTCCCGCTGGAGGCTGCTCATGCTTCCCTACATCATCTGCACCTTCTTCTTCACTTTCTGCATCCTGGTGGGGGCCTTGATGTGCTACAGCATGAGGGGCGCGCTGGAGGAGTCCCTCTACCTGGGCCTCCAGCGCGCCATGAGGTTCTACAAGGACACGGACACCCCGGGCCGCTGCTTCCTCAAGAAGACCATGGACGAGCTGCACATCGAGTTCCGCTGCTGCGGCAACAACGGCTTCAGGGACTGGTTCGAGACCCAGTGGATCAGCTCACGCTATCTGGATATGAACTCCAAAGAGGTCCAGGAGTAAGTGGAAGGGAAATGGGGCGGGGAGGGGGGCGGGCCAGGGGTGGGGCATGATAGGATAGAAAAGAGGAGCTGGAGTGGCTATTCGGCCCCACTCCACCATTCAATACTATCATCCCTGCTCCCCATATCCTGTGGTTCCCTTTGGCATCAATATATCTGCCTTCTTCTTAAATAGATTTATTGAATTTGGCTGCTTGGAGACTCAAACAACAGCTATAACTTGAGACGTTTCCATTTTCTCTCCATCCCTCCATCCAACCCCCCCCCCCCCCAGTATTTAGCCCAGTATATTCACCCCGTGGACATACCCTCCTTCCTGTTCCACTCCTTCTCCAGTGCAGTTGTGTTGGGTTTAATTCAAGAATCTCAAACCCCAGTTTCCCAAACCAGTGGAACCCGTAGATTAATGCAGTTTGCCCCACGTTACAGGGTTACGGAACTCGTCCAACTTCTCCTAACCGTCGCTTGCTGCCATAACCTCAGGGCCCCATTCCCATCGGCTGCCCTCTCAACGCAACAACTGGTGTAGGTGATTCTGGCCACTGTGGGTACGAAGCCTGGGGTCACTTAGCTCCTTTCACATCCGAACTCCAGCAAGGTCGTTCTCACTACTTGATGTGGTTACTGACACAGGGTTGAAAGGCTGAGGGAAGGAAGGGGTTAGTACAGGACTGAGGGAGGAGGGAATGGAGGGAAGAGGAAGCTGGAAGAGAGAGGGGACTAGGCTGGGGATGTGAGGAAGGTGGTATGACAAGCGTCTGTGTGTGCGGTCAATGTTTGTATGTGGGGGGGGGGGTCAATGTGTGTGGTCTGCGTTCACTAGTGTGCACATTCTGCATGCTGTGCATCACAGCCTGGTCTCTAATTATCTTGGACCTCCTTACCACTGGACCAAGACCTCGCCCTGTCAGCCACCCCATGTTAAAATAAATCACAGACGGGCATCTTCCACTCAGTGCTGGAGTGGAAGTGTCATCCTCGATCCGGAGGGATTGCCCGAGGAGAGGTGAACAAAGAAGCTTCACTTCAGGATTAACACGGAAAGCTCAAAGGGAACTCGAGACCTTTTTCATATAACCAGTGATTACAATATGAAATATGTTATCGCATCTGAGGATTGACAGCAGGCTCAGCATAACATTTACAAGGCAATAAAATGAATATGAATAAAAACAGCGAGGAAATAAGGTAGAATTATAAGGATTGGAGAAAGTTCCTGCACTTCTGTAATGTGCACCATATCTGACAGAAACACAGCTATTGAAAGGATCAATGAACAAGAATGACAGATTCTGATACAGTATAACTTAAAATTATGATGAAAACTATTTGAATTCTAAGGCCATGTAGAAATCAGAACAATTCATTTTTTTTAAGACTCAGTGCTCATTTCATAAGGTGTCTCATAGACCCATTGAAACCAATACTTCTAATATCACACAAAGCACTGGAGGAACTCAACAGGTCAGGCAGCATCTGTGGAGGGAATTGGACGGTTGACATTTCAGGTCGAGACCCTTCATCTGGACTCATCTTCACATGGTACAGATGAAGGGTCTCGACCCGAAACATTGACTTGTCCATTTCCCTTCACAGAAGCTGCCTGACCCGCTGAGTTCCTCCAGCACTTTATGTGTTGCTCCAGATTTCAGCATCTGCAGTCCCTTCTGTCTTCTATTAATATCGCCAAATTCCAAATTAACCTCATTTTAGAAAACATTTTGGCAATGGATTATTTTCAGGACTAAATTCCCTTTACAAAATGTGCAATCCCCATTAAGCTAAATTCTGAAAGCAAAAATACCTGTTTGTTCAGAACAGACTTATTACATTTCCACTTTTTCCTGTAAAAAGCAGCATTTTGACAATCGGATCCTGCAAGGTCAACAGGATGGAAAAGAAACAAAATCAGCAACACTTGATTAATGCCCGGACCAGAATGATTCTGTGTCCGTCATAACATCATGTTCAGGTGTCTAACCTGGGTCCATTACACCTCCCAAAGAGCTTCGTCCACTTGGGTCATCTAAATGGAGTAACGTTGGGGGAGAGTCTGCAGGAAAGAGAGAGCAAGAGAGTGTTCCGGCACTTCTTGTACTGTGGGAGTGTGGGGTGGTGGCAGTGCCCTGAATGTAAGAAAAGATTAACAACAAACGAGTTGGGTTCTTCAGCTGCTAATTGTAATGTAATTTAATGGAATATGCTGCAAATAAACAGCATGATACAATCAAAGGAAAGTGACAGAAAATAGTAAAGGGAATAATATTACTACCAATTGGCTCAAGAGTTCTTCACTGTTTTGGTGTAATCAGTTAATCTTCTCATTTTTAATCCAAGCTGTTGTCAATCAAATGATTAAGAATCTTGGAGGCACAAGAAATTCTGCAGATGCTGGAATCTGGAGCAATACCCACAAAGTACTGGAGGAAAAACTAGTTTTTCCTCCAGCACTTGTTGTGTATTGAGTAAGAATCTTGATAGTACCCAAGGATGCAGATGTTGAATAATTGACAAAAGATACAAGAGAGAGATAAAGATGGCAAGTTGGAACGATGTTAAAAGCCCTACCTGATCAGGCAGTGGAGGCAGATTGGACCTTACCTTTCGAAAGGATATTAGATATACAAAACTAACCATTTTCAGCTACGAGGAAAGAGTAAGGAAGGGGACGAATAGAACAACTCTTTCAAAGTGCTTGCCTGGGTAAACTGGGCTGGGTGGGTTTTCTTCGAGGATTCATTGACTTGTCCTTTGGGGGAACTGAGGCTAAGTCGGTGTTGTGGTCACGTGGCGATGAGTCGTGTTCATACGAGAGCTTTCCTCCCTCTGCAGCCGTTTGAAGAGTAACGTGGATGGGAAGTACTTGTTGGATGGCATTCCCTTCAGCTGCTGCAACCTCAACTCACCCCGCCCCTGTATCCAGTTTCAACTCACCAACAACTCGGCCCATTACAACTACGACTACCTGACTGAAGAGCTGAACCACTGGACAACGGGCTGCCGACAAGCACTGCTGGATCATTACACCCAGATCATGCAGTCCATCGGGCTCTCCGTGCTAATCATCTGGCTCTTCGAGGTAAACCTCTGGAGTAGAGTGCGCAACAAACCCCTTCCCCTTGTGCTGCGGCTGGCTGCACCTGGCGGGAAACTTAAAACTAGGATATTTAACAGTGAATGATTTTCAGTTGCAACCAGGGCTCAGATGGGAGGACTCCCAGCCTCTCAGTCAGAAGGTTGTGGGTCAAAATCCATTCAGAGAGTTGGGTAGAAACCCCCCCTAGATGGTCCACTGACGGAATGTGTGTTGTCAGAAGTGCTGTCTTTCAGACGAGATGATAAACTGAGGCCTTGCCTGAGGAGGAGATACGAAGTTCCACTCTATGTCTGGGCTGGTATTTCCGCCTAACCTACAGGCGGTCCCTGGGTTAGGACAGGGTTCTGTTCCTGAGAACACTTCGTAACCCAGACTGGTCGTAAGTCAGAAACGAGCAGAAACAGTGTGTGGGAGAGGATCACAGAGACGGGAGAGCCAGCAGGCGCGGGAAGAGCGGCCGCCAGCCGGCCTCCCTGACTCAGTGAGCGAGTGTGCTCTGCGCTCCCAGCTCTGCTCGGCTCCACCCAGCCTGATTGTTGCAGCTCGGGGAAAGGTGGTCGGTGGGGAGAGAAGGCACAGGGAAATGCCCGATTCCCAGAAGATGCCCGCAGCAGCTGGCAAATCCATCCCGCCAGTCTCCCAACCACTCACTTCTATGTACGGGGTTGTCTATAAATCGGGCGTTCGTAACCCAGGGAGGACCTGTGAAACAGGTTATCCATCCGCACAATGCTGTGTGCATATGCGTGGGATCTTAGTGTACAGAATTTCTATCGCATTTCTTGCACTGCACCACCAATCACACTTCAAAAGTACCTAACTGATCACAGTGCCGTAGAGATACATCTCTCTGTCTTTGCTAACAAAGTAACTTTCTACTGTTTGGCTGCAGATTTCGGTTCTGATTGGCGTCAGGTATCTGCAGACTGCGATGGAGAACGTCCAGCTCCAGGGCGACCCAGACAGCGAGTCGGAGGGCTGGCTGCTACAGAATGACTTTGTGGAAAAAGCCAAAACAAATTTCAACATCATTAAAAACTTGCACAAAGTTGATCAAATATCCACCATCTCGGGAGTGGAAGACCCCAACATGGACATTAATATAGCCGAGTATGGACCAAACAATATTCCACCCAAAATCATCCCCACTGCTAGCTAACGCTGACGGAGTATCTCTTAGCTTTTTGAGTCCTTGTTTTAGAATTACATGAAGTTGTGTTCCAATGTGTTTGAGAGTATAATCTCTACATGGTTGTGGAGGGGTAAATGTTCCAACAATGCCATGGTTAAATGTTTATAACATAAGGTATATTACTCAAGGATGTCCACACATCTGTATTTGCAGCCTTTTATCGATAAAGAACCATTGATTTGTGAGTTTTTGTTAGTTTCAGTAGAAATTTTCAGCACTCTCTGGTAGAGAGATAGATGAAGCTATTTTCTTTTAAAACATCTAGTATTTAAGGATTAAAATCTAAGATCATTACAGACCATCACAGGTAAGCCATAGTGTCCATGGGAATCTGTTTTTGTTCCATTTGTTTCCATTTCCAGTAAACTGCATTAATTAGGACTACAGAAACATCAGTGTAGCAGCCAGAATCTTGGTCCACTGATCCAGAAACATGAGTTTGAATCCCAGTAAGGCAGTGGGGGAGTTGTCAACATCAAGTAAAAAACAATATGGAAATAAAAAGTAAACCTAGACCATTGAATGGACATGCACAAACTCACTGAACAGTAGACATCCAAATGATTTACCAGAAATACCTAGTGTGTGTAAAACTGAAACTCCTTTAAAAATCTTTTTATTCCATCCTTTTCACTGGGTACTGTCGGAGACTGAACCAAACCAATCTTGAATATCTTACATTAAAAACTAATTTTATGTACAGTTTATTTTGAAAATAGAGAAATAAATTAGCTGTTTTTTTCTGATTTGTATTCTTAAAAACATTGAGCCATATAATTTATAATTAAATATGTACATTTTAGATAATTACTTTGTGGAAATAATTGCTTTCAGTCTTAACATAATAAAATTACTCTTATTAAAAAGCAGCAAGAATTCTTGACTGAGGCAGACACCTATACTGTGATTGGTTCTGTTAAGACTGTAAACAAGCTTACACCAAACAAAGTCACATTCCCAATAGTTCAGTGAAAACATTCTCGTTATGTGGATATTTGAGATTTAGGTTCTATTCCTTTTTCCTGTAGTGTCCAAAAAATCTTCCGACCAACTCTGACCCCTTGCCTTTCAGTGGTGTTATAACTATAGGCACCTTTTCACTCAAACCCTTTCCTCTCCTTTACCCCAACACTATCTATGATTGAAGTGTCCAATCAATTCCACTTGGATCCTATTTCTGGCCAGGTTCAGATGGAGCTCATTCCAGTGATGTTTTTGTGCCATGAAATGAACCCCCTCATTCTCACATCATTCCTTAAGTCTTGTTGATCTCTCTCACCTTGAACCAATTGGCACATGGCTCAATTTATCATCAAAAGATCAGAACTGTTTCATTTCAACTGTTTTATATCCCTCCTGGAACATGGGCTCTTTCCAATGCTGTGATCTCAGACTGGATCACACTGACTGGGTCATCCCACCTCTCTCACCAAGCCAGGTTCCTGAGACCAGGTACAAAACTGACATTATTCTCTCAACACCAGTTAGGATGACATTTATCCCCCAAATTATGGGATCCCCTTCCTGCTTACCCTCATGCACATTCTGTCCCAACTGTGGATACCTCCTCATTCCCAGGATCTAGGACAGATTCTGGCTGATCTTCCAACAATCTTTATTCTCCTCCTCACAAGTGGCAAATACACTTTTCCTGTTAGAACATAGAACAGTAGCACAAGAACAGGCCCTTCGGCTCACGACATCTGTGCCAACTAAATTAGTTTATTATTGTCACGTACTGAGGTACAGAGAAAAACTTGGTTTTGCATGCCATCCATACAGATCATTTCATCACATAAGTGCATTGAGGTAGTACATGGGAAAACAATAACAGAATGCAAAATAAAGTGTTACAGAGAAAGTGTAGTGCAGGCAGACACGGTGCAAGGCCATAACGAGGTATGTTGTGAAGTCATGAGTTCATCTTATCATACTTATAACAGTGTCAGTCTTATAACAGTGGGGACAGAAGCTATCCTTGAGACTGATGGTATGTGCTTTCAAGCTTTTATATCTTCTGCCCAATGGGAGAGGGTAGAAGAAAGAATGTCTGGGGTGGGTGGGGTCTTTGATTATGTTGGCTGCTTTACTGAGGCAGTGAGAAGTTTAGATAAGAGTCCATGGAGGGGAGGCTGGTTCCTTGCGGTCTTGGTCAGAGCAGTTGCCATACCAAGCCATGATGCAACCAGATAGGATGCTATGATGCCAAGTCAAACTTCACATCTACCTGCACGGTCCATCTCCCTCCATTCCCTACCCATTCAAGGTTGGAAAGGATCAGCTTTTCTGATTCCACTTTCCTGTCCCAGTAGGTTTCTGTCTTGTATGGATCCTACACCTCATTCTATGTTCTGAGACACGTTGTTCATTACTGCTCCCCCGTCCTTGTATGTCTTCTACTCCAACACCAGCTCTTCCTTTCTCTATTCCTGCTGAATATTTCCAGCACACCATCTTTGTTGCAGATTTTCAGCTTTTTTTTTTGCTTTTCCTTGGTTTTTGAACATTTATTTTCAAATGGCCCAAGCGAACACCATCAAATAAGCACAATTTTTAAAATAATTTAAAAGACTCCGAACTTTATCACAAACTGCACTGACTGGAACTTTAAATACATACATAGCAGTTTTACATTAACCAGATGCAGTGTTAAAATATTGCTTAGAATTGGTGGCATTATTGGCCAAAGTTTGAGTTCCCACTCACATTATGATTGAACATGCATCAAGATAGCAATCATCTCCAGCAAGACAGCATACACATGTATGCTGGTCTACTTATACTATTTAAGATAAATCTAATACGATTAACTTAATTGGACTATCAAATTGCAACCATTAACTAAATTGCATGTTGAACAGGATCTCTGTCTGCCCCGGTCCAGCATGACTATTTGACCCTTCCTCTTTCTCCAATCATTATTAACTGAATTTTATTTTTCTGTAGCTTGTGCCTGAAGCAATTACTCTGCTGGAAAAAAAAAGCAATTATGCAGCAAGTGAACACTCACAGAGCCATAGAGTTGTACAGCACAGAAAAAGGCCCTTTGGTCCATATTTGTCCATGCTGACCAAGATGTATATTCAAGCGAATCCCATTTCCCAGCACTTGGCCCATATCCCTCTAAACTCATGTCATTCATACACCTGTCCACATCCTTCTTTAATGTGTCTAATGTACCTGCCTCAACCACTTCCTCTACCACCTGCTGTGTAAAAAAAGTTGCCCCTCAGGTTCTTATTAAACCTTTCACCTCTAACCTGAAAACTGTGTCCTCTAGTTTTTGATTCCCCAACCCTGGTAAAAAGACCACTCACCCTATCTATGCCCCTCATGATTTTATACACCTCGATGAGATCACTCCTCAGTCTCCTACACTCCAAGGAGTAAAGGCCCAGCCTGTCTAACCTCTTCCTCTTGAGTCCTGGCAACATCCTTGTAAATCTTTTTTGCACTCTTTCCAGTTTAATCACATCCTTCCTATAGCAGGGTGGCCAAAACTGAACACAGTAGAACTGCAACAGAACTCACCGGCAGAAACCACTCACAACCACCCTCTGTATCAATGAGCTTGTACTTATTAATCTCCTTCCATATTTAGGACATCCTGAATCTTTTTCCATCCACTGAAGTATGTTTGAAGTTGTGTCACTGTTGTAATATAGGAAACACTGCAGCAAATCTGTACACAAAGTCCCCCAAACAGCTCGAATAACCATATAATTTGATTTTAAATGGTTATTGAAGGATTGACCAGGAGAAGAAAAAAACCTGCCTAGTTTTCCTCAAATGCATACTGGGCCATAATTCAAGGTCTCATTCCAAAAGATGTCATCTCTGATTATGCAAAAGGCCCTCCGTGTGCTACCTAGGAGTTGTAATCAAGCCTCTGCAGCGAGACTTGAGCCCATTGCATCCATTTTTGGAACAGAAGAGGGAGGGAAGATATTGGACAGGAACAATGAGACTGCTTGCAGAAGCATGGGATATATTTTATGTATTTTAAGTTTTATAAAGTAATTTAGTATCTAGAACTTAAGGGCTGCCAGCTTCCCAGTCCTATAATGGGTGTTTCTACAAGCAGTGGATCTTCCAAAAAAAAAACTGATCTAAGAATTGCCCAAATCCTGTTAGAACAGCAACCTTTTCTACATCCCCTTCCTGCTCCGGATCCTGTGTAACCCCTTACAAAATACTGGCAGAGGTTTGGATTGAGTCCACTGTCAGAACATCCTTTCTTAAATAAGGCAACACAACTGTGCACGCTACTCCAGGTGTAGGTGGGTGGTGGGAGAAGCAGGGAGGTATTACTGGGCATGTGTGAGAGATAGGTTACAGGGAAATAGATGGGATTGCTCCAGGAGCTGGCATAGACCAAATGGCCTCCTTTTATGCTGTATGGGTATGGAAATATTTAAAAAAAGTATACAGATTTAATGACAGCCTAGAATCTGCAGAGAACAGCAGCACTCTGGCTATTACAATGGAAGAAAGATGACAACAAAGTCCAGAGCAGAGTTATACAGAGAACCCCAGAGGTTGTTACTGTTAATTATCTGATCCTCTACAGGACACAGTTTGCTGCCTTCTCCAGCAGATTTTGCATGAACCTGGGAAATGATGAGATGTATTTACAATGATTGCCATAAAAATATCCTTAAGACGTTAAGTTTTATTGAATGAAATCTTAAATGCTGCACTGAGCAAAGACAGCGACTAAACCACACACAGTCCTAAAAAATCTAATTATAATGTAATTGTAATTAAATGATTCCCTCAATTATTTCAAGATTCCATATTTCAAAGTAAGGTTTTTGTTTCAGATTCTATCAATCTATTTATTGATCTTTTTTATTCTGTCTGAAATGTGTAATCAGGTTGTTGAGAATTAGCAAATTAAGATGCAAAAAGTACTATCTGAAAATTCTTCAATGTGATTGGTTGCTCAGCCTGCGTGATGAGGTCAGTGATATATTGCTTCTTGAAATGTCAATTATTGGATTTGCATTTTGGCACTTAATTGAGTGTCAAGACTATCATGAATTGCAGAACAGACATTTATCGATATCTACATGATGTTTGAAATGTGTTGCCTGGAGTAATGACATTTTAAAAAATAAAATGAGTATTTTGCAGCACTTCTTGTAATCAGCTTTTGAAGACAGTAGCATTATTTGGTGCAAAACAGAATGCAAGTGTATGTCCTGTTAATCTGTGGATTCAGACATTGAAAATCATTTATACATGGAAGGAAACACAGTGGAAACATAATTCCATTCACCTTCTTGAAGAATCATCTCGCTACAGATCACTGGGTTGAAGATTACACACAGGACCGAGGAAAACAATTCAGCTTGCACATCTCTTTTTAAACACAACTGAAAAAACTCAAAGCCCAAAATACAAGGAAACAATACACTGCCCACTCACTCCTAGAAAGGGGGATGTGACTGCAATGTAAATTTATGTTTGTCCTTGCAATATCATGAGACACTGTACCCTTGCTCACATCAGTGGAGGTGAAACCAAAGGTGGAAATCAACACATATCCATTTCCAGACTACATCAACGGAGCGGATTTAAAAGTGATGAAACAGGAGATAGTTCAGAAAATGCTGGACCCGTCTCCTTAAACAATTAGAAAGCCGAAGTGCATCCACTTCACATTTACCTGCAATATAATTGTGATGAGATGTGATCTCAATTCATAGGCAAGTTGAATGTGAGCGCAGGTTATTTGAATGCATAGGGAATTACAGCCAAAACTGATGTCGTCTTGCAGTAGGGTTTCCTTGAATAGTAATCAGAGACGGAATTTCATTCCCTCCTCCCTTCCCTTGCTCCAGTAGAAATCCACCACACTAGGAATTGAGCCCAACTAGGACATAAAACACTACAGCAGCAGAACAGGCCCTTCAGCCCATGATATCTGTGCTGACCATGATGCTAATCCAAACTAATCCCATCTGCACGTGGTTTATATCCCTTCATTCCCTGCCTGTTCATGAATCCAAATGCCTCTTGAGCATTGCTGTTATATTTGCATCCACCAGATCCCTTGGCAGCCTATTTCAGGTACCCACCACTCTCTGTGTAAAAAAAAACTTGTCTCGTAAATCTCCTTTAAACTTTCCCCCCCTCTCACCCTAAATCTATACCCTCTCGTATTTGACATTTTCACCCTGGGGAAAAAGACTATCTACCCTATCTATGCTTATCAGGTCGTCCCTCAGCCTCCAAAGCTCCGGAGAAAACAACCCAAAATTGTCCAGCCTCTCCTTATAGCTCATACTCTCCAATTCAGGCAGCATCCTGGTGAACCTCTTCTGCATCCTCTCCAAAGCTTCCACATCCTTCCTATAATGTGGTGATCAGAACTGCACACAAACTCCAAATGTGGTCTAACGAAGGTTTTGTACAACTGCAGTATGACTTCCCAACTTTTATAATCAATGCTACTTAGCCTTTCTATTGCTTCAATTAACCATTATTAAATAAAATTAAAAGGATATATAATTGCCAGAAATCAAGTCTGAGGTTCAGGACCGTTTTAGAACTTGGCAAAGGAGGACAACCAAGAGATTGATAAAGACAAGATAGAATGTGAGAGTAAACAGACAAGAAACACAAAAATGGACTACCAGATCTTCTACGCATCTGTAAAAAAGAAAAAGACTGATGAGGCTCTCAGAGACAGAAGCAGGATAAGTTATAACAGGGAATGAGGAATGACAGAGGAATTGACCAATTACTTTGCTTCTGTCTTCCCAGATGAGATAAAAATCCTGCCAGAAATGCCAGAGCACTGAGGGTCCAGTGAGAACAAGGTCAAAGGGTAGCAAATCTGACTCCACCATTTAGGAAAGTGGCGGAGAAAGAAAACTGGGAAGTACCAACCTATCAGGTTAGGGAAATTATGAGAATCAATACTAAAGGATGTAATAAGAGCACACTTTGAACAGAAGGATTAAGTCAGCATAGGTTTGTGAAATGAGAATTGTGTTTGACATATCCATTGGAGTTCTTTGAGGATGTGACAGGTAGAATTGATAAGAGGGGAACCAATGGATAAAGTGTATTGAATTTTCAGAAAGGTTTTGAGGTTCCACACAGGTTGGTCAATAAGGTTAAGCCGAGTTGGGGACAGTATACTGACTTGGGTTGAAAGTTATTTATCCAATAGCAAGTAAAGACTGGGAACAAAGTTTTTTCTCAGGATGGCAGGCAGTGACTGGTGGTGAAAAGGACCATTGAGATCAGAGCTTGGTCCCCACACTATTTCTTTTTGAATGATTTGGCTGAGAGGATCAAATGTCATTTTTGCAAGTTTACAGACAGGTGTGATTGTTGGTAGTGAGGAAAATGTAAGGAGGCTTCGAGGATATAGACAAGCAGAATAAAGTCAAAGTTGAGTTTATTGTCATATGCACAAGTACATGTGTGCACAGGTGCAATGAAAAACTTGCAGCATCACAGGCACACGGCATCAGATACACAGCGTTCACAAGAAAATCATAAATTAGCAACAAAATTATACATGAAAACATGATAGATGAAATATAACGTGTAAAAAAAGTGAAGTTTTCTTCTTTGGTTGATAAAAGAGTACACTGTAGATGGTAAGAGACTGGGTAATGTGATTCAAAGGTACATTAGTGCCCTTGTAGATAATCACTGAAAGCCAACACGCAGGTGCAGCAAGCCACAAGGAGGACAAATGTATGTTATCATTATTGTAAGAGGATTGGAGAACAGATGTTTTACTGCAATACTACAGGGTCTTGGTGAGGTCTGCGAGTGGGAGTGCTGCGTACAATTTCAGTCTCCTTACCTAAAACAAAGATTATACAGTGGCATGCAAAAGTTTGGGCACCCCGGTCAAAAGTTTTGTTACTGTGAATAGCTAAGCGAGTAAAAGATGACCTGATTTCCAAAAGGCATTATGTAAAGATGACACATATCTTTAATATTTTAAGCAAGATTACTTTTTTATTTCCATCTTTTACAGTTTCAAAATAACAAAAAGGAAAGGGCTAAAGCAAAAGTTTGGGCACCCTGCATGGTCAGTACTTAGTAACACCCCCTTTGGCAAATATCACAGCTTGTAAACACTTTCTGCAGCCAGCTAAGAGTCTTCAATTCTTGTTTGGGGATTTTCGCCCATTCTTCCTTGCAAAAGGCTTCTAGTTCTGTGAGATTCTTGGGCCGCCTTGCATGCACTGCTCTTTTGAGGTCTATCCACAGATTTTGATGATGTTTAGGTGGGGGACTGTGAGGGACATGGCAAAACCTTCAGCTTGTGCCTCTTGAGGTAGTCCATTGTGGATTTTGAGGTGTGTTTAGGATTGTTATCCTGTTGTAGAAGCCATCCTCTTCTCATCTTCGGCTTTTTTTTTTACAGACGGTGTAATGTTTGCTTCCAGAATTTGCTGGTATTTAATTGAATTAATTCTTCCCCCTACCAGTGAAATGTTCCCTGTACCACTGGCTGCAACACAAGCCCAAAGCATGGTCAATCCACCCCCGTGCTTAACAGTTGGAGAGGTGTTCTTTTCATGAAATTCTGCACCCTTTTTTCTCCAAACATACCTTTGCTCATTGTGGCCAAGAAGTTCTATTTTAACTTCATCAGTCCACAGGACTTGTTTCCAAAATGCATCAGGCTTGTTTCGATGTTCCTTAGCAAACTTCTGACACTGAATTTTGTGGTGACGATGCAGGAAAGTTTGGAGAAAAAAGGGTGCAGAATTTCATGAAAAGAACACTCTCAACTGTTAAGCACTGGGGTGGATCGATCATGCTTTGGGCTTGTGTTGCAGCCAGTGCACGGGGAACATTTCACTGGTAGAGGGAAGAATGAATTCAATAAATACCAGCAAATTCTGGGAAGCAAACATCATACTGTCTAGTAAAAAAAAAAAGCTGAAGACGAAAGTGGATGGCTTCTACAACAGGATAACAATCCTAAACACACCTCAAAATCACAAAGGACTACCTCAAGAGGCACAAGTTGAAGGTTTTGCCATATCCCTCACAGTCCCCCAACCTAAATATCATCGAAAATCTGTGCATAGACCTCAAAAGAGCAGTGCATGCAAGACGGCCCAAGAATCTCACAGAACTAGAAGCCTTTTGCAAGGAAGAATGGGTGAAAATCCCCCAAACAAGAATTGAAAGACTCTTAGCTGGCTGCAGAAGTGTTTACAAGCTGTGATACTTGCCAAAGGGGGTGTTACTAAGTACTGACCATGCAGGGTGCCCAAACTTTTGCTTTCGGGCCCTTTTCCTTTTTTGTTATTTTGAAACTGTAAAAGATGGAAATAAAAAAGTAATCTTGCTTAAAATATTAAAGAAGTGTGTCATCTTTAACTTTATACCTTTTGGAAATCAGGTCATCTACTTACTTGCTTAGCTATTCACAGTAACAGAAATTTTGACCAGGGGTGCCCAAACTTTTGTATGCCACTGTATGTGACACAGAAGGAGTGCAGCGAAGATTTACCTTACTGCTATCATGGATAGCAGGTTTGTTGTACAGTACAGATTGGGCAGTGTATTCTCCAGAATTTAGAAGAGTGAGATATCTCATTGAAACTTACCAAATTCTTACAGGACTCTACAGGCTGGATGCAGGGAGGATGCTTCCCTGAACCGAGGAGTCTGGGACCAGGGTTATAGTTGCAGAATAAAATGGAGCTGTTTATGACTGAGACAAGTTTAAGTTTCTTCAACCAGATGGTTAAACAACAACACTGGTTAAGTAAGATAGGGTGATTAAGCAACACTATGACCACTTTGCACTATAATGGACTACAATGTTCTAATTGTGTTCTTTCTTGTATAATTTTGTTTCTAATTTATGTTTTTCTTGTGAAAGTTGTGTATCTGATGCTATGTACCTATGATGCTGCTGCACAAGTAAGTTTTTCATTGCACCTGTGTGTACATGTATGTGCAAATGACAATAAACTTGACTGGTTAATTTTTGGAACTCTACCTTAGAGGGCTGTGGTGGTTCATTCACTGAATTCATTCAAGACTCAGATCAATAGAGTTCTAAATATTAAGGGAATCAAGGGACAAAGGAATAGTGCAGGAACGTGGTATTGAGGTAGGATATCAGACACAATCTCAATGAAAGGCAGAGCAAGCTTGAAGGGACATGATGGCCCACTCCTACTCCTATTTATAATGTTCTACGTCAGTTGGGGGAGCACACCTGCTGTTTGTCCACCTAACCAATCACCAAAGCTAGAGGGAAATTCATCCCCAAAGTCAAGTTAAGATGACGGAGACACAAGAGACTGGAATCTGGAGCAACAAACAATATGCTCGAGGGTCACAGCAGGTTGAGCAGCATCTGTGGGAGGAAAGGAACCGATGTAGGGTTTTGACCTGAAATGTTGACAATTCCTTTCCTCCTACAGATGCTGCTCGACCCACTGAGTTACTCCAGCAAATTGTTTGTTGCTCCAAGTTAAGATGACACTTGTCAACAGAACAAATGTAATCTCCATGATCAATCAGTGTGACAACAGGATGGAAGGCATTGTATATGTTCGTAAGAATTTTGGTCATATTAATTTCCGAAATTTTCTAACTTTGGCACATTTATTCTGTTTTCAGTGTGAGAAAATGCTTTGTTCACACCGTCAAGTCCTTGTGTAGCATAGCAGTGCAGTATGGGGTTAAACAACTATGCAGAATAAAACTCTAGTTCCTGACCCAACAATGAAGCTATCTGGCTTTGAGTTCCTGTGGAAAATAAGATAAGTTCTTGCTCAGATCCAAACTGGACTCAGTTGCTGAGGTCACTTGACCTACAAATAGCACATGAACAGTGATGGACTGATATTTACTGGGGTCCCAGGCAGAGAAAATGTTTAATCAGAAAATAAAATCCTGCAGATGTTGGAAATCTGAAGTAAAATAATCTTGGAGCTACTCAGCAGGTCAGGCAACATCAGTGGGGACAGAAACAGAGCTAATATTTCAGCTCAATAACCTTTCATCAGAACTGTGAACATTTCAATAAAAGATATGTTTTAAGTTGCTGAGAAGGGAGAGAGGTAGAACAAACACTGGGAATCCCTGCGATGAGGTGTCGCCCAAGAAAAAATTGGTAACATAGACTGGAGCTCCCTGAAGGTTGTTACTGGTAGCTAATCTATCCGGAGGAGTTGTGAACCGAGGACAACCAGAGGTGCAAGAAACAATGAGAACAATGCCACACTGAGATACAGAACACAGCAGTCACTGAAAATCTGAAAGACAAATATGCTCAAAATATCCAGCAAACAGTACCTTCTGCTTTTGTTTCAGCTTTCCAGTATCTGCTTTTCAGATTCTGACCAATTCCGATTTCTGCTGTTTTTCACTCTCTGCAAATGCTGCCCCACCAGCTTTCTTCTGCTTTTAATCCACAACCTCTGGATAGCTCTGCTGTTTTCCAGGGACACTGTATCAATATACTCTGCATGCTGGCAGCTCCAAAGAACGTGACTGGCAACTTTGATCAAAATGTACATTACCAGATTCTGGTTGGTAACATTACTGAGCTAAGCTCCCCATCCTCAACAGCATTATGCTTCCTAACTAACCTCCAGCTGGATTTGTAATTGCTGTTCAAAGCAGCCATATGAAAGACTAGGACATTGGGTGAGGATGTCACTTTATGGGGCTGTGATCCAAATGTGAACTGTCAGCAACTATGACCAGATTCGTCGTCAACAATCCACTTCCACATCCTCTGCATTTGCACATTTCACTTTTTATGTAATCAGTTTCTTAAATGCTGCAGAATAATATGTTTTTAATCCTGAAACAACAATATCAGTTTTAAATCAGTGGGCAATGATCAGTGATTGGAAGTCTTAAAGCACAGTTCACCATATTCTTGCCACCAATGTTCTTACTCTCGATACTTCCTAACGTTTTTCCCCACAAGGATGTGTTGAACTTGTAGCAGGCAAAGAGGAAGAGGTGAAGAACACTCAACCACTGAAGAAGATTTGACCTGGTTGTAAATATTTCTTGTGCCCAGCAATGACATCTGACCAACTGCCCTTACAATGCGGCAGTCCTAAAAGGAACTGAATGGTTGTAGGAATAAATGAAAAAAACAGTGGCATTGAATAAACAATTAAATATTTTTCCAAGGAGTTAACACACACTTACTGAACTACCCTCATTCCATAACTGGTTCATGCCATCCTGCCACATATCCGAAGTGCAATAAGCCATCATAACTCATGACAGCGTGACTGTTATAACATATCAGATGTTAGTATTAGTGATGGATCACCAACAACTCACCAATGGGCAATTTAAAAATGCGTACACCGGGTCTATTATTTAGTAATCATGTCATTTATTATACAGTCCCACCCCAAAAATAAAAACAGAAAATACACTGCATTTGGTATATTCTTCATTTGTAATTAACTTTATAAAATATCTGTTGAAACTTGGTAGAACTATTACTAGGTCACACAGTTCCCTTAAGACAGAAACAGAATAAATGGAAAATCAGATACCTATTTCAATTGAACTTGGAGTGGATATAAATCTCCCTTGTTCCAACAATTCTGTCTTCACCATACTAAAGAGCATCACAATCAAATGCAGTTCACAGTAAAGCATTATATGAAGGCAGGCAGGCACATACATATTCCACAACTTCCATTACATTTTGTCATCAAATATCCTTTTACACAGAACTTTCAGCAACTGGGCACACTTTTGAGCTCTCACACATTCAGTATTGAAGCATCCTCTCTGAAAGTTTTCATGTTTAATATTTGATAAGATACATATCAGCTCCTCTTCAACAGTTTTGTTCATTCATTATCCACACTTTAACCTTTGACCGACTGAAATAAGCTTGCATTGTTAGAACATGAAGGTAGAGGATCAGCCAAGATCTTATGAATGCGGCAGCAAACTTGGGGGGGGGGGGGGGGGGGGGGGGGGGGGGGGGGGGGGAGGTGGAGGGCAGATGGCAAACTCCTGCTATTACATTTTAATGTTCTTAGCATTCTACAATACATTCAAGAGTGGAAAATAACATCTGCATTCTTAAAACAATGTTATTTTCAGCAAGAATTTTAGTAAAACCAAATACAGCATCTGTAGTGTACTGTTGACTCCTGTCTGACATCAACTACATTAACCAAAATGATGGAATAAAGCAGAATTTTATGGGAGACAAACGTGATTCTCAGTTCTGTGATCAAAACATGCTTATCCAGATCCCTATGAACCCTGAATGTGGTTAAGCACAGTAATTTTTAAAAAGTGTTAAACTTAAGCAAGATGGAGTGGTGTACAGATGAATGGCACTGATCACAGCTGCACCAAATGTTTAATGTATACAGCTTTATCGTACTTCAACCGTTCTTCACACTGGTACAGCTGCACCAAGTAAAATATCAGCGGCTTGGACTGATCTGACCTCTCTAGGGCTGGAAAATGACTTGCTCAACAAAAGGTGGTGGTACAGGGGAGGAATTGAGGTTGGAAGAAATATATCCATCAAGTTAAAATTTCTAATTTTCCTCTCCAATTAGTTTTCTTTTTCTACTCCAAGGTGTCCATGGTCGAAAGGTATTCCATTTCAAGAAGGGTGTATATGGAGGCCAGAAGCTACAAGTCATTGGCTTCCTTGTCGGTATGAGCTGGCTGCACTGCAACTCGATTAGTCACAGCAGATTAGAAACAGCTCACATCAACTTAATCAGCTCTGAGAAACTAGCCACTGACGTGATACAAACAGCAAGGTGCAATGATAGTGCTGCTCAAGCGTGCCCAGGTCAAGGATTCAGAGCTGCTGCCAATCAAAGATGATTTGATTCGCATCTTGGTTTCTCGTGATCTCCTCGAGAACGCGGTGCTGTAGCCACAGTTGCTGGAGTTTCTTGTATCGCTCAGTGCACAGATGCAATGGGTTGCCCTCTCCTTTAAGAAAAGTATCTAAATTCAGTATGCAATTGGAAATATTAACCACACAGGGTTTCAATTTCTCAAATTTTCAGGTGAAAGATGCAATCAGTGCACAGAAATAACGTACATGAATACAAAGGGCTTGGACAGACTTAACGTGACTGCAGAAAAAGAAAACAAGTTACCGGAAATACAAATATGACAAAACTACCAATGGATCAGGTTCATAAATTAAAGATATTTTTTCCTCTCCACTCCTCTACCACTGTTTGGTATTGAACATTCAAATTCAAAATCCTCATAATTTTCCCTTGCATTTATAGAGGCAGAATTCTCACACCACATTCAATCGCCATACAATATCCAACTATGTATTTGCTAGTTAACATAGACCATTACTTCCATGGAAATCATACCTCTTTTTGGTTAACCGCATCGTATTTAGTAAATTGCCCCATTGTGCTTCTCAGAGCAAAGAATGGGGAGTGAAAAGAGAAGCTTACCATGACTTTAAATATGGGGAAGAGGCAGAAAGGATTTAGGCAAAATTCTAAAGCTGTCTAAAAATAAAACTGAAGGTTTCAGGTTGATTAGAAAGGTAAGGAGGAAATAAGAAGATTGGAAAAGTCAATGAAAATGAGCATTTGATATACAGTGGCATGCAAAAGTTTAGGCACCCCTAGTCAAAATTTCTGTTACTGTGAATAGCTGGTGAGTAAAAGATGACCTGATTTCCAAAAGGCATAAAGTTAAAGATGACACATTTCTTTAATATTTTAAGCAAAATTACTTTTTTATTTCCATCTTTTACAGTTTCAAAATAATAAAAAAGGAAAAGGGCCCGAAGCAAAAGTTTGGGCACCCTGCATGGTCAGTACTTAGTAACACCCCCTTTGGCAAGTATCACAGCTTGTAAACACTTTAAGTAGCCAGCTAAGAGTCTTTCAATTCTTATCTGGGGGATTTTTGCCCATTCTTCCTTGCAAAAGGCTTCTATTTCTGTGAGATTCTTGGGCCGTCTTGCATGCACTGCTCTTTAGAGGTCTATCCATAGATTTTTGATGATGTTTAGGTTGGGGGACTGTGAGGGCCATGGCAAAACCTTCAGCTTGTGCCTCTTGAGGTAGACCATTGTGGATTTTGAGGTGTGTTTAGGATCGTTATCCTGTTGTAGAAGCCATCCTCTTTTCACCTTCAGCTTTTTTTTACAGACAGTGTGATGTTTGCTTCCAGAATTTGCTGGTATTTAATTGAATTCATTCTTCCCTCTACCAGTGAAACACAAGCCCAAAGCACGTTCGATCCATCCCCGTGCTTAACAGTTGGAGAGGTGTTCTTTTCATGAAATTCTGCACCCTTTCTTCTCCAAACTTTCCTGCGTCCTCACCACAAAATTCAGTGTCAGAAGTTTGCTAAGGAACATCTAAACAAGCCTGATGCATTTTGGAAACAAGTCCTGTGGACTGATGAAGTTAAAATAGAACTTCTTGGCCACAATGAGCAAAGGTATGTTTGGAGAAAAAAGGGTGCAGAATTTCATGAAAAGAACACCTCTCCAACTGTTAAGCACAGGGGTGGATTGATCATGCTTTTTGGGCTTGTGTTGCAGCCAGTGGCACAGGGAACATTTCACTGGTAGAGGGAAGAATGAATTCAATTAAATACCAGCAAATTCTGGAAGCAAACATCATACTGTCTGTAAAAAAAAAACTGAAGACAAAAAGAGGATGGCTTCTACAACAGGGTAATAATCCTAAACACACCTCAAAATCCACAATGGACTACCTCAAGAGGCACAAGCTAAAGGTTTTGCTATGGCCCTCACAGTCCCCCGACTTAAACGTCATCGAAAATCTGTGGATAGACCTCAAAAGAGCAGTGCATGCAAGACGGCCCAAGAATCTCTCAGAAATAGAAGCCTTTTGCAAGGAAGAATGGGTGAAAATCCCCCAGATAAGAATTGAAAGACTCTTAGCTGGCTACAGAAAGCGTTTACAAGCTGTGATACTTGCCAAAGGGGGTGTTACTAAGTACTGACCATGCAGGGTGCCCAAACTTTTGCTTCAGGCCCTTTTCCTTTTTGTTATTTTGAAACTTTAAAAGATGGAAATAAAAAAGTAATTTTGCTTAAAATATTAAAGAAATGTGTCATCTTTAATTTTATGCCTTTTGGAAATCAGGTCATCTTTTACTCGCTTAGCTATTCACAGTAACAGAAATTTTGACCAGGGGTGCCCAAACTTTTGCATGCCACTGTACCATCTACAGACAAACCTCATCCACTGAAAATATTAGGTAAACATTACGGAAGAACAAAAGCTCATAGCACATGGTACTGCTGGTAAAAACACCTCATACAACAATGGGCTTCTACTGTAGGGTGATCCACTACTTTCTCAGTCAATGTGGTTGTTTGGTGAGTGATTGGTGACAGAATTACCAAGGTCAATAAACCCCAGGTTCAACAGGCAGGAAGGACAATTCCTGCCTTCTCCTGACTCACAGGACAAATGAAGGGCAGCTCAACTCTGTAAAGACAGTTTTTGGCAGTTGCTTTGGCACTAAACCAAATGACCACTTTGACTTACAAGGTACCTTAACCCTGAAGGAACATCACAGAACCTTCACCAAACTAAATCAACTAGAATCACATGAGAAAACATTAAGGCAGGAAGACATTAGAAGTCATTAATTGAGGAGGAGATTGCTCATTAATTGCTTGATTGAGGAGATAATTTTAAAAGTAAGATTTTAAATGAAGGAGGAAAGAGGGCAGTAGAGATGTTGGAAGAGAACTTCAGAGCTTATGGCACTGAAATGATTGCCTTCAGAGAATTACATTCAGGATGTTGAGGAGGCCAGAACTGAACGAGCAATGATGCCCTGAAAGGCTACTGGGATGGATGACACCACAGCTTTAGGGAGGGGAGGGGAGGGGAGGGGAGGGGAATTTGAAAATAAGTGGGAGACAGCTTAGGTCAGCAAGCAGAGGGATGATGGATGAAAGAGATGATGTGTGTTAAAACATGGACAGCAATGTCCTGGACAACACCAAGTTTATGAAGAATAGAGGGAGGCTAGCCAGTATATTGAAATATTCAGGTAGCAAGGGCAGAGGTGAGTGATAAAGATGTTGGTTCCACAAACAAGGTCTTCAACCAGCAAGAGAGGGCTTTTGTAATCCAAGGATGAGACAAATGTGATCCTTCAAAAGTTTCAAACAGGAGGATGGATCCAATAGTTAAAAGGCAGTGTTTGGTGCAAGATTGTCTGTAAACAATGGATTAATTCCAAATATGAAGCCAGAAGAAATTTCTGCTCATTCACTACTGGACACATGCCAGATGGTTTAAAGGAGCAGATGCAGAATCACAGAAATTTACTTGGCTAAAGAAAAGCTACCAGATTGAATAACTCTTTGCAACTCTCTTTCCTTAGCCCTGTTACTACTGTTCAAACCCTCTTCAGAAGGCTTTCTGTCTCAATCACTCAACCATATCAGTCTTTGCTCATAACTCTCTTCCTGTCCTGGGTTACAGTACTGGAAGACAAAAGTTGGTGTATGATCAGTGGTTTAAGTGTTATTAAGTGCAGAGATATCTTGGAATCATTTACGCTGGACTCCTGAAACAGACACACTGATCCGAGCTCTGTCATAGGAAGGAGATTACAAGGAATACACGTACACAACAAAATAGGAGCAGGAGTAGGCCATTCAACCCCTCAAACATGCCCCAACATTCAATGATCATGGTTGATCCATCCTGGCCTCAACTCCTCTTCTATGCCAGTTTCCCATAACCTTCAATTCCTTGATCTTTCAAACATTTATCCATGTCCACCTTAAATATATCTGAAGATCTGGCTTCCACCACCCTTGGGGGCAGAAAATTCCAGAGATTCACTACCTTCAGAGAAGAAATTTCTATGCAGCTCTTTATTTTGTAACTACATCTCCTTGCTTACAACTCTCCTTTTAGTGTTATGGTCGCAATGTCTACCCTGTTAAGTCCCCTTAGTATTCTATATGTTTGAATAAAGTCACCCCTCATTCTTCTAAACTCCAAAAAATACAAACCCAAACTCTCCAGCCTCTCTTGATGGGACCACCCTCTCATCCCAGGAATTAGACTGGTGAATCCCCTTTGGTCTGCCTCCAATACTACTGTATCCTTTTTTTTTAAGGTAAGGGGTCCAAAATTGTGCAATATTACAGGTACAAAAAACAAACTGCTGGAGGAACTCAGTGGGTCAGGCAGCATCTGTGGAGGCAGAGGGATGGTTGATGCTTTGGGTCGAGACCTTGCATCAGGACGGAGAGTGCAGAAGATAGCCCGTATAAAGAGGTAGGAGGGTGCCCCCATCTCACCCATCCCTCCCACTTCTTTATACTGGCTATTTTCTTCTACACACTCAGCCCTGATGCAGGTTCTCAACCCAAAATGTTGACCATCCTTTGCCTCCACGGATGCTGCTTGACCCAGTGAGGCCCTCCAGCAGTTTGTTTTTTGCTCCAGATTCCAGCATCTGCAGTCGCTTGTGTCTTCATGGTATTCCAGGTGTGGCCTCACCAACACCCTGTATAACTGTAACAAAACCTCCCTATTCTTCAACTGCAACACCTTCACAATAAAAGCCAACATGCCATTTGCCTTCTTAACTACTTGTTGGACCTGCCTGCTAACTTAGTGATTCATGCACGAGAAAACCTACATTCCTCTGAACTTCACTCATCTGCAGTCTCTCTCCATTTAGATAATAAACTGCCTTTTGATTCCTCTTAATGAAGTGCATGACCTCACACTTCCCCACATTAAACTTCATATGATGGGTTTTTAACCAATTACTCAATCTATATCTGTTGCAGAATCACAGTATCCTGATCACAACATGCCCTCCCACCTATTTTCATATCATTGGCAAACTTGGAAGGTTTGCATAATGTTCCTTCCTCCAGGTCATTAATGTAAGTAGTAAACAATTGAGGGCCAATGACCAAGCCCTGGGGTACTCCACTTGTTACCTCCCTCCAGTCTGAAAGGGACCTACTGATTCTAACTCTGTTTTCCAGTTTTCGATCCACGGTAGCACACTTCGTCTAATAACTTGGGCTTTTAATTTATGCACCAGGTAGAAGAGGAAAAGATTCAAGGACATGGTCAAAGCCTCCTTGAAGAAGTACAATCATCCCCAGTGACTCCTGGGAATCTCTGGCCCATGACCACTCAAAGTGGGGATGGAGCATATGGGATGGCACCAAGAGCCTGGAAGCCAGGCATTGGGAGCACTCAGAAGCTCTGCAAAACAGCAGGAGATATGGACCACCTCACCAACTGCCCATCCACCCACATGGTTATCCACCGCCTGCCCCATTGGTGGAAAAATTGGTTCCCAAAGTGGCCTCATTGAGTGCAAGTTCACTGATTGCCAATGTGGCAGAATTGGTAAAGACGTTTAACAAGGTAGATAGAACGCTTACCTTTACTGGCTGAGGCACAGAATACAAGAGCAAGGACGTTATAACTATGAAAACCATTACTCTTAGGTGTGGACGAACTACTGTGTGCTGTGCTGCCAAGGAAGAATGCAATGACACTGGACAGTCATAGTCCACAGTCAAGCAGCACAGAAGTGATACCACTGTCAATCAAGGTGCAGCTCCACCCACCCCTCAGGTGTGGGAGTACCTTTTGCCTCTGAACTTGCCTGACCAGTACCCTTTGTCTCTGAACCTGCCTGACCATTGGCTGTGGCAGGAACCTATGTCTTTGACCCCTCCCTACACCACTGGCTCGTTTAAATCACAACAGTGAGGCTCCACCCAGCCTCCTAGGACCATAAAAAGGGCTGCAATCCCCTAGCTCTCCCTCTTTTGACGACCCCAGAAGTAGTGAGACAACGCTGCAGAGATCATTGGTAAGAGTGCATCACCACATGGTCAGGGAGCGTTTCACTCAGACTCAGGGAATGTTAAGGGCCAATGCTAGTGTGGGACGGGCATTGAAGTGTTATATCCTGAAGTTGTACATTGTTACTGTGCACTTGTGTGTATTTGTGTGTGTGTACATTGTTACTGTGCACTTGTGTGTATTTGTGTGTGTGTGTGTGTGTGTGTGTGTGTGTGTGTGTGTGTCTATATATATATATTATATATATATATATATATATATTTTACCCCAGTTGTGCTTCCCCTCTCGTGTTCGTGGTATCCTGTGCATAAGTGAGCGTGTGTTTGTTCCCATCCATTCTGTCCCGCGTTTGCCTTTGTGATTAACCTAGTTTTGGTCTACAAAGCTTGTGTCCAGAGTCCTTGATCCTTAAGATAGAAAAGAACGGTTTCACACAACAGCCAGAAGGGCCTGTTACTGTGCTGTATAAATAAATTTTTTTTAGTTTTACAAGAGGCCTACGTAAGTGGTGATGGTGGAAAATGTTATCATGTTTAAAAACTAGCTGATTGAGCAGCTGAGGAGCCAAAACCAACAAGGTTGCAGAACAAGAGCTGGGAAATGGAATTAATTTAAATAGCTGTTTTTGGTTGGCATGGATGTTATATCAGAGTCTTTTTCCCCAGGTTAGAAATGTCAAACACTAGAAGGCACAGCTTTAAGGTGAGAAGTTGGGGGGGGGGGGGGAGGGGGGGGGGGGGGTAAGTTTAAAGGAGATGTGAGAGGCAAGCCTTTTTTTTTGCACAGAGGTAGGTAGGTGCCTGGAACGGGCTGCCAGGGGAGGCAGTGGAAGCCAACGTGACAGTGGAGTTTAAGAGGCATTTAGACAGACACATTAACATGCAGAGAATGGAGGAATATGGATCATATACAGGCGTATGGGATTTGTTTATTTTGGCTCCAGCACCGACATTGTGGGCAGAAGGGCCTGTTCCTGTGCAGTGCTGTCCTATGATATGCTGAATAGTCTCCTTCCTGGGCCATAGATTTCTATGACTCTGTACCATTGAGGCAAACCATTTGATAAACTGACAGTGACTCTATGCAGGGTAATTAGTTGAAAGAATTCTTATTTCTAATGCTTTAACAATTTCCAGTAAGTTTTCTCACCATGACTCAATGCTCAGTAGTAATGCTTCTGTAACTGGGTCACGGGGTTTATCCTAGCCAAGACTTGCTGTATAAAACCAGAATGGAATTCCCAATATAATACTTAAAGAAAATTGGATAGGTCTCTTATTGTACTTCAAACAGAATGAAAATCAAAGAACTGCAGTTGCTCAAAATCTGAAATAAAAACAGAAAATGCTGGAAACACTCAGCAGGTCAGGCAGCATCTGTGGAGAGAGAAACAGAGTTAGTGTTTCAGGCTGAAGACTCTTCATCAGAACTGACAACTATGAACAGAATATTTGGTTGTTATTATATTGTTGTTATGGGACCTTGTGAGCATACAAGCCGATGAGTTTCCTGAACGACAACAGAGCCCATACTTCAGAAGTACTAATTCATTAGACAAACTTCGAGATATCCCAAGATTGCGAGAGATGTTACATGAATTTTCCTGTGTACATCTGACATTTGGAGTCAATAAATTATATCTGCTCTTGCCGTATCAAATGTTCACCTATCATAACTGGTCTCTCCAGTCACAATATCCCTATTTCTCTTTCTCAATGAAACGATGACATCCATTGCTGAATTTTACAGAACCCTGATAACTCAGTTTTTATAGGATACCATTCAGACTGCTTGGAAAGATATCAAGTGGCTGTATCATAAATATTCAATGGTAGCAGACAGAAAAAAAATTCTTTGAAATAATCATACCTGAGTAACTGGTCCGTCTCTCCATAATCATCCAGGTACGGAGCAGGTATGAAACATCCTCTGTTCTTTCCTGCCAGCAGCAGCACCTGACACTCCCGTATCCTGGTAGTAAATTGAGTTATTATTATCACATGTACCGAGGTACAGTGAGAAACCTTGCTTTGCATGCCATCCATACAGATCATTTTATCACATCAGTACATCGAGGTAGTACAAGGAAAAACAATGGAAGGAACACCAATGGTGGAACAGTAAGAAATTTTCTGACGACCTACTACCTTAACATGTTTGCCAAGGTGAACTTTCCAATGGGCTTGAAATGTTACAGTAGATAAAATAAGTCTGCATTTATCATTTCTTTGTATTAGAGTTTAAACTTTAAATCTGCTACCTAAAGGCTTAATAGCTTGGATTCCTAACCCAACTGTTACATTTATGGAAGAGTGTGTTAAAGTCAAGGTTTATTTATTGCTGGAGTGGTCCCCAGGATCCCAGGATGTGCTGCAACTCCAAGATGCTGGAGCCTGGTTTCTACCAGTGCTGACTGACCACTGGTACCTCAATCCATGGGCTGGTCAGTGTGTGGGCTTAACTGCAAACATAAGCAGGCTACTGCGACACTTCCAAGCCCAATTGAGAGTTCAGCTCTGCAAACATGTTCAGTCTGGGTCACCAGGTTCCAACAAGTGGGAACCCCAAGATGATTTTTCAGTGCAACACACAAGATGCTAGAGGAACTCAGCGGGTCAGGCAACACCTATCGAGGGAAATGGATAGTCGACATGTCAGGTCAAGACCCTTCATCTGGATTGAAAGATAGAGGGGAGACAGCCAGTACAAAAAGGTGGAGGGAAGGGATGGAGCAAGAGCTTGCAAGCGATCCAGTTTGTTGGGGGGGAGGGTGGGGGTAGGTGATAGTTAGAGGAGAGTGGTAATAGCACCAAAAGCTGGGAGGTGATCAGTGGAAGCGACAAAGGGCTGAAGATGATGGAATCTGATAGGAGAGGAAGGTGGAGCATGGAATAAAGGGAGGTGAGGAGGGCAGAGGGGAACAGTGAGGGAGGGGAGCCAGTGGGAGGAGTGTGTGAGTGATGGGCAGATGAAGAGGATTGAGGAGGGGAAAGAGACGGGGTGATGGGGGCTCGGTGGATCAGGAGGATAGAAAGAGGACAGAGGTGGAGCAGTTACCAGAAGTTGGAGAATTCAATGTTCATGCCGCCGGGTTGTAGACTACCCAAGCAGAATACAAGGTGCTGTTCCTCTAGTTTGCGTTTAGCCTCATCTTGGCAGTAGAGGAGGCTGAGGACAGATGGGTCACTGTGGGAATGAGGAGGAGAAGATATCTCCAGATTCCAGCATGGGGAGGAAAATTGCTCCAGATTCCAGCATCTGCGGTCCCTTGTGTCTCCGTCGTGACTTTTCAGTGACTAAAGCAGATTTAGCTGTAACATTGCAATCACTATCCTAGCCAGGATTGGCTCCTGAGCAGTGAACCTGCAGAGTTCTTCAACTGTCAGGCTCATTGGTTATCATCAACTCATCCAACTGGATGGAATGAATGACATAACCTTCAGTGTTGAATGCAGCACCTGAAGGATGAATTTATCAGACATCAGTAAACATAGATTTAGACCAAAAGTGTGTTGAAGGAGCAGTTTGCCAGATTCAAAGGGGAATTGAATAAATACTTGCAACTAGAAAGTTATAGAGATGGGAAAGCTCTTTTAGAGATACAAAACTCTTCCTGCACTATATGATTCCATGATACCATTATGCGTTTGATTAATTAAGCAATCATTCACAGGTGCTACGTGCCTGTGATGCTGCTGCAAGTAAGTTTTTCATTGCGGCTGTGCATACATGTACTTGTGCATATGACAACAAACTCGACGTTTACTTTAATCACAAATCAGTTTGCGTAACGAGATACCTGAGGAACATTCCCAATCCGGACCCACAGTTTATAGCATGAGCTGCACATGCGCCAAACTCTTCTCCATTCACTTCTTCCCTGCAGCATTGACTCTGGGAACACAGCATGGCTCCACAGAACATGCAAAGGGCAAGGTTCTTGGGTTCGTCATCAGATGATCTGGGGCAACTGGAGAAAATGCTGAAATTAGCTCCACATTCTGGCACTTCAATTTTACACATGCACCGTTTAACATAATTGGCATAAAAACATGGGTTTTTCTCTGGTTCTTGCAAACTCTTCAATACAGCTGGATGGAGGGACACCACTAGATACTTCTTTAAAAACGTAGTGAGCAGTTCTGATCTGGGATACCTGATAATGTTGTGGAAGCAGGTTCAATAGTAATGAACTGATGAATAAGAGAACTGATAAATACTTTAAATGAAACCATAAGTAGGTTTTAAGGGAAATGAGCAGGATATGGTCATAACCAGCAAATACTCTCCTGAAGAGCCAGACTGACCAATTTGATCTCTTTTGGTCCTGTGTGATTATCAGATTCCTTTGCAGGATCAGATCAGAACAATTATGTTATCACTCATGCAGCTGTTCAACTATAAGGCAGCAATGAGAGGCTTCAGTGCCTGATCTGCAGATATCCAACCAAGATAGTAAGATCTTGTCTAATGATATTGGTCAAGCCAATATTTGCACTAGATACTTCTGGTCACAGACCTCCTTTGTTGTCAAGACACGGGCAGGTCAGCAACACTAAACACAGTCAGAATGGAAATAAAACATGGCAGTATGATTCAGGTCCATTACCACAAGGTTCTGCTGCTTGGTTTGAACTCAAAGCTGCTTTGGGCTGCACTGTTCTTTGCAATCAGAGGCACATACACCAGTGGTCTTGCTCTCCCTCAACTTATATTACAGCACATTCCAAAAGAAGTGCACAATATAGGCACCTGTGAAAGCAAGTCATTGTATCTAATAGTTCCCAAATATCAGCTCAAGAATCATCCTATGGAATTGCCAATTTTAAAAATTCATTCATTCAAGGGATGTTGGACTTTCTACAGTCCATTCCATTTCCCTCCCTCAACCTCAACCCCCACCCCCACGTACACAATAAGACAATTTAGAGGAAATGTTGCTAAATGGACTCACCTATGCTGGCAACTCTGATTCAGAAGAGAACTGTAATCCTCTGGGAGATCTATTAACTGATTTCTTTCCCTTGGATATCTTTCAAAAAACAATTTATTGTCAAGCAGCATCAAAGGATATTGTTTGAAGGATATCATTTTAAATGCACACTGATATAGTTTCAGTAAGAGTCCTATACAGCAGCCACCATTCATACTCTACAGAAAGGGAAAGATACCAAGCTCCCATGCTAATTTCTCGCTGGTTCTTGCAAACTTCAATACAACTGGATGGAGGGACACCACTAAATGTATGAGTTTTATTTTTCAGTCCTGCAGAGATTCACTGAGATTCATAGAATTATACGTTACAGACACAGGCAATTTGGCCCAACTTGTCCATGCTGACCATAATGCTGATCTATGCCAATCCCTTTTTCCTGTGTTTGGCCCATATCCAAACCACCAACCCCCTCCCTGCACCCCCCACCCCCCACCCCACATACTTTAACTATCCATGTACCTGTCCAAATGTTTTTTAAGCATTGTAACTACCCACCTCTACCACTTCCTCTGGCTGATCATTCCATATACCCACCACCCTCTGTGTGGGAAAAACTTGCCCCTCAGGTTTCCTTCAAATCTTTACTCTCTCACCTTAAACCTACATCCTCTAGTTTTAGGCTCCCCTACCATGGGTCAAAGACTGATCATCCACCTTATCTATGCCCCTCATAATTTAATAAACCTATGCAATATCACCCCTTAGCCTCCCTCACTCCATGAACAGTCCCAGCCTAAGTCCTAGCAACATTCCTGTGAATCTTTTCTGTACCTGCTGTAGCTTAATCACATCTTTCTTATAGTGTGGCAACCTGAGCTGCACACAATACTTAAGTGCCCTTTAACCAATGATTTGTACAGCTGTAACATTATGTCTCCATGGCTTGGTCGACGAAGGCCTTCTTCATCACTATCTACCTATGTCACCACTTTCAGGTTAGTTGATTATGAATAAATTTGAGCTGAAGTTTAATTCACTTTCTGAAAATCCATATTGACAGCAACACACTTTCCCTTCCATCTCAAATGGTTTAAGAAAACCCACAGGATTGGATATTATAGGACAAAATACAAGAAGTGGGCCATTCAGCCCTTCAAGCCTGCTCCACCATTCAAGATGATCATGAGTGATCATCAAAACTCAGTACCCTATCCCTGCTTTCTTCCCAAGAACAATATTTACCATAACTTTGTATATATTTAACGATTTGACCTCAAGTGGTTTCTGTAGTGGAGAATTCCACAGGTTCACTGGTCTCTGGGATGGCTTCCCCCTTATCCTTACTCTGGTCCTGGCCCACCTGGCCATTGGGAACACTTTTCCTGCATCTAGTCTGTTCATTCGTGTTAGAATTTTTTGTAGATTTCTATGAATTCCGCCTCTCATTCTTTTCAATATAACAACATTTAAAAGACATGACTTGAAGTGAGAAACCATTGATTCCCCATTCTAAATGCTCTCCTGCCACCTTTCTCACTGCATGGGAACTAAAGTTGTTTTTTTTTTTTACTAACCTTCTATTCTAAGATTTCTATAGAAGCTTTTACAGTCAGTTTTTATTTTCTCTGCAGGCTTACTTTCATACTGTATTTTTCTCTTTTTACTCAATCCTGCTGTCTCTTGCTGAATTTTAAACAGCTCCAAATCCTCAGGTTTCTTACTTTTACTGGCCATTTTATATTTCTCCCCTTTGGATCTAATACCATCTCTAATTCCTTTTGTAAACCACGGTTAAGTCATTTTGCTTGTATTTTTTTAAAAAACACATTCAAATGAGCTGCTAAACCTACATGCATTAAGTAGCTAATAGTAGAGACTTTTCCATCTCCCACTGGCTTCGCTTAATTCAAGAAAAGGACTATCCATTGGTGATCCAGCCAGAACTGGGCTCAGACAAACAACTCATCTCAGTGCAAGCAGTCTTGGTTACTAGTTGTTGTGTGCAAGAACTACACTGCTTTGGTGTTCTCGGTGTGGTACCAAATTTTATAAAAATCTAACCTTTCATTAATCTCTGTCTGTACAAAGGTTAAACTTTAAAGTGAACAAGGAATGAAGAGTCCACCTCATTCAGCTGTACCCTGTTGATCTTTTAGATACTCCTCTTTGTATTCAGATTCCTCCAGTGATCTCCCCCATCTGCACGTCCTTCTAACTACCTGCAAAATCTCAGCCCCCCCACACCCAACACCACCCCCCCACTAAATTCTGGTTTATGAATGTGGCCTTGTCAAAGGAACAACATAACAAACTAAAATGCAAGACTTACTTACCGAACTGATGTTCTCTGCCCCTTGAGAAAGCTTTGCACTGAAGAATCAGAACACCACCTGAAATAAAACAACAAAACAAAATCAAGAGAACACTCAGCTTTAACAAGTGTTGTCAGGTGCTAATTTATGATCAGATATATGGGAAGTGTTTTTTTAAATAAATAGATCAATTAACTTTAGCTCTAAAGGCCCAGGGCCCTGTGGTTGCAAAGTGGGCTGATAAGATTAAGAACGGTAGGAAGGCAACAAAGAGAAACAATAGGTGAAGTGATCTGGCAAATGGAGTGTAATCTGGGAGAAGGTGACAATGTCCATTTTGGGAGGAAAAATAGCAAAGCATATTATGTAACTGGTGAGAGATTGCACATCCGAGGTGCAGGGGGTTTTGGGTGTCCTAGGCCATGATTCACAAAAGGATAACGTGCAGTTACTGCAAGAAAGAAAAATAATAGAATATTATTACTATGAGAATTGGAAAAAAAAACAAGGGAGGTCATGCTTCAGTTGCATGGGAAATTGGTGAAGCTACATCCAGAGAAGCCCAATTCTGAAACTGTTGAATTCATTGTCAAAACCTTAAGGCTGCAGTGTGCCAGATCAGGCAATCACCCTGAATTGTTAACTCTGCTCCTCTCTGCACAGATGCTGCTTGACCTCTTAAGCACCTCCAGTATTTTTTGCTTTTATTTCAGATTTCCAACATCGGAGTTATTTTGCTTTTGGTTCGCTTCTCCATTGAACATTTGCTGGATGTACCAATCGATCATCAGAATTTCCTTCTGATTTTCTACAATCACTGAGCATTTAATGACAGAAGTAGTAATACCTTTGTAGTAAAGGGGTCACTGTGTCCTTATAATCATGAAAAAGCTTGAAAAGATTGGTAGGCAAAGCCAGGTAATAACATAAGGCTTCAAAGTGCCCTTCTGAAGAACCTAGGAAGAAAGGAAAAACTTTGATGAGATGCTAGTTCAGTCCTTTAAAAATAAAGCAGGTTTGTACAGAAGTTGCTGGCTAATACTTGGAAGGGATTTAACTCATTTTAAGTAGAAATGTTTGCCAACAATCTCAAAAGGAAACCTAAAAATACTTTTACATTGAAACCATTTTTATTCCGACTCCAGTTACAGTGCTAAAAGCTCCCTTACCCCAGCACAGGTTCAGGAATGACTGGCCTGGGAGTATGGACACAGGATAACAGGGCCTGATTTAGCAGAATGAACATCAGGAACCAGTTTATCTCCTTTGGTGCCGTAGAAACTGGGATTAAAATTGTGTCTATATAAAAGGCAATTAAAATAATGTACAATTTATAGCTATTGATCCTCAAGCAATGCTATCCAATTATAACTATAGCAAAATAGTTATAACAATTAACTAAAAGGTTTAATTGAGTCAACGAGATTGGAAAGATGCTAAATTGTAAATCAGTAGTTTTATAAATATGGGCACCTTCGCCATGGTGCATATCCAGCGTCACTTGGGGACTTCAGGGTGCACAACCATATTTTGCTGGTGTCTCTGCAGTGAACCTGAGAGGCTGGGAGATTCAAAATTTTTACTCTTTGGAAAGCTATCATTCTACAGCTGAAGAGCTTGCAGGTACTGGGTAATGAGGACCAGGTAGGGTATATAGGAATCCAGTGAGAGCATTTTACTCTCAAATTGGTACTCAGCTCTGAATACTGGTGAAGATTGTAGTGAACATGACTGATGGCAGATGAAACCCTGGATAAATACTTTGATAGCAGTGATCAGAATTCAAATTGATTTAGCAAAGTTATGGAAGGGGACAATGATGGTCATCACTTGAACCAAGCCCAAATTTACTGGACTGAGATATGATTTTGCGAAAGCAGACTGGAAAGAGCGACTTGAAGTGCCAGAGTAGTGAAAGGTGTCCACAGAGAAGCTAGAACCATAGAAAAACTACAGCACAGAACACAGGCCATTCGGCCCTTCTAGTCTGTGCCGAAACATCATTCGGCTAGTCCCATTTACCTGCCCCCAGCCCATACCCCTCCAGACCTCTCTCGTCCATGTATCTATCCAATTTACTCTTAAAAGTTAAGAGCGAGCCCGCATTTACCACATCAGATGGCAGCCTATTCCACACTCCCACCACTCTTTGAGTGAAGAAGTTCCCTCTAATGTTCCCCCTAAACCTTTCCCCTTTCACCCTAATGGAGCTAATGGAGATACAGAGCAAATAAGCTTCCACTAAGAAAAAAGGTGAAATCCAAAGCTAGACCTCCCTTGGATATTGAAGACTACACAGGGTAGGATGATGCAAAAAAGGGAACTTTATTTTAGATAGTAAGGGCTCAAAACTTCAGAAAAGCTGTAGAAAATGTAGCGGTGAAACTAGAAGGGAAGTGAGAAAGACTTTTAAGAATAATGGCGCATAAAATCAGGAAAAGGAAAGACTAGGCTCCAGTAGAATCCAAAAAAAACTGCATATGGACGTGGAGGACCAGGTGTGCTCTTCTATGAACAATTTGAGCCCATTTTCACTAATGTAGGGGTGGAGGGGTTCAAAACAAACTTCATAGGTAGGGAGGGATCATATGAAACATTGGACAGGATAAAGAGGAACCACCTTTATAATAGTAGGTACATTCACAGGCCTCAGCATCCCCCATGTTAACAGATACAAGGGAGGTAACAGCAAAGGATTTAACAATCATTTTCCAATTTTCTCTGGCTACAGATGTATTGTCAGAGGCTGGATTTTATTAAGTTAAGGAACATAATTACAGGCCAAATAGGCTATTAATATCAGGTAAGTTATTGGAATAATTTGTTTTAAGTACAGCACAACATATTTAGAAAGGCAAAGATCAATTAAGGAGACAGCATGGTGGCCAATGCAGGGTATCGACCCAAAATGTCGACTCTCCCTTTGCCTCCATAGATGCTGCTTGGCACCCTGAGTTCCTCCAACAGTTTGTTTTTGTTGCAGTGAATTTGTAATCTACAAGGATTTCAGCTTGGCTAATTCAGCAAGATTTTTGTTTAAAACACAAGTTCCATACACAGATTTACTTGAAAAGTAAAAGCTTGTGGGATCCAAGAGAAAGTAGCAAGTTGAATCCAAAAGTGACTCAGGAAGAGGAAACAAAAGTCCCTCTGCTGGAGGAAACAAAAGTGCAAGAAGTTGAGCGATTGAAATATCATTTGGGTTTCATTCTTCAGTATTTAGTGTTAGGGACCCTTGCTTTTCATTGCACAAAGTAATAATTTGGACTAAAATATAGGGACTAAAATATATAGAAGTGTGCAGATAGTCCACAATTGGCAATGTGGTTCATACTGATGAAGAAAGCTATACATTGCAGGAAGATGGTCAAGTGAGCAGAACAGTGGCAAATGGAATTCAATCTGGCAAGTACAAGGTAGTCAATTTGGGGAGAGCAAACAGAGCAGGGGAATACATGATAAATGGTAGGTTGCCGAGAAATGTACTGGAAAAGATGGTCCTTGGAATGTATGCCCATACATCCTTGTCAGCAGCAGGACAGATGGACAAGGTGGTAAAAGATGCACATGCGTTACTTCACTTGCAGAAGTATAGGATACAAGAGCTGGGAGGTCATGCTAAAACTAGTTAGTCTACTATTAGAGTACTTGTATCTTTCTGGTCTCCATGCAGGTTGTGAGAGTATCAGAGTGGGTTAAGAGGAGACTTAACAAGGATACTGCAAGGGGTGGAGAAACTTAATGATAAGAAAGGATTGGCAAGGCTTTTTTGTTTTAATTCAGAATATAAAGTGGGACAATACAAACAAAGTTTGTAAAATTGGGGGGGTGGGGTGTGGAATTATGGCCAGTAGAAAAGATCTATTTCTCTTGGCAGAAAGGTCAGTAACTGGAGTAATAAGGGCACTTGAGCTACATTGCTTCGTCCAAAGAATGGTGATTGTCTAAAAAAACGTGAAGAGTACTTGGATGTGCTTAGGGTTAAAGTAACTTAAATTTCTTTTTGGCCATGTTGTAATTGCCTTATCTGTGTGGTTGTATCAGAACTAGCTTGGCTATTACATACCAAGACACCAACTGGTCCATACCAGCTGTTGATATGCTATAGCCTTCAAGGCATCGGTCTGAAAGTTGGGATGTGGGATTAGTTCTTTTCTCTTTCCCAGTTCTGATGAAGGATTCTGGACCCAAAACATTAACCGTTTCTCCTTCTGCAGCTGCTGCTCGACCTGCTGAGTGTTTCCAGCATTTTCTGTTTTAGTTCTTTTCCCAGACTGATGCACCTGATGGCTGAATTTTTTTTATTTGATCACTCAGGGGATGTGGACATTTTGGGCAACACCAACATTTATTGTCCATCCTCCGTTGCCCCAAAATGAAAGGCAGTTAAGAGTCAACCACTGGGGTCACATATAGGCCATATTTCCCTCTCTAAGGTGAACCAAATAGGTTTTTAACAATAATCCAGTAGTTTCGTGGGTAGTGCTATTGAAGCAACCTGTAAAAAAAAAATGCCTGATTTTTTTTCTTTCTAATTTGATTACTTAAAGATAAATTCCCCAGCTGCCATGTGGATTTAGAGTCACATTTCTGGATCAATAGTCCAGAATTCTGGCTAGCTCAGGAGATCACTTCAGTGCCATAAATTCCTGCAAATCAATGTAAACATATAACTTTTTGTGAAAGTGGAATATTTATTCTGATTATTTCACCACCTCACAATCATACCACCAATTCCTGACTCATCATTATTGTCTACACACTCCACTTCCCTAACATCATTGCATCTCGTCCATGCTAGCAACCTCTCACCTGGCTCCTTTACAATTTTATCCCCATCCATCACACAATATTCTGCTTCAACCTCTCTCTTTTACACAGAAGTCCATGCAATCATTCTTAATACCATAACTATTTAATTCTGGCCTGCAGTGTACCCTAATTTTCTTTGCACCATCACAGGCATCCATGCCTTGGCTCGAAGATCTGTTCTTCCATCTCTAAGGCTGTGGCCTATAGCACTTCTTAAAATCGACAGCTGCGACCAAACATTTGGTCGCCCATCTTTTAGCTGATTTAGGTGCCAAATTTTCTTTGGCAGCACAGATACAAATTGCTACATTAATATAACATTTATTTGCCTAGCTTTCAGATTGGGCTTTTGTGTTTTTCCCTTTTGCTTTTCCTTACATAACCTAGTCTTTCTATTCACCAAAACATACTTTCCCAAACTAGACTTGTAATGGTTCCTCTTCACTTACCTTTTGACAGATCCCCAGGTGGTGGCACACCAAGCAGGTAGTTGAAGAACAAAGCAGAACAACGGAGGAATGGAGTGATGCCACACTTCACACAATTCCACAGGTACCAGCCATGGGGCTTACTTTCTAAAGACCTGTTAACAAATGCAACTTATTCCAATGCATTTGGCCCAAAGTAAACAAAACCTTTTGCTTTGCTACAACATGAATTGCAACAATGAGCAAAATTACAGTAATTCACATTAAAAAAAATACTGCATTGGACCCTCTGCTCAGATCATTATTTAAATGGTGAAAGATTGCAGCATGCTGTTGTGCAGAGGGACTTAGGAGTGCTCGTGCATGAATCGCAAAAAGTTGGTTTGCAGGTGCAGCAGGTTATCAAGAAGGTAAATGGAATGTTCGCCTTCATTGCTAGAGGGATTGAAGAGCAGAGAGGTTATGCTGCAACTGTACAGGGTGCTGGTGAGGCCGCACCTGGAGTACCGCGTGCATTTCTGGTCTCCTTGCTTGAGGAAAGTATGCTGGCTTTGGAAGCCGTGCAGAGGAGGTTCACCAGGTTGATTCCGGAGATGGGGTGGGGGGGAGAGGGTGGTGGGGGTAGCCTATGAGGAGAGATTGAGTCGCCTGGGACTATACTTGCTGGAATTTAGAAAAATGAGAGGGGATCTTATCAAAACATATAAAATTATGAAAGGGATATATAAATAGAGGCAGGAAGGTTGTTTCCACTGGTAGGTGAGACTAGAACTAGGGGACATAACCTCAAGATTCAGAGGAATAGATTTAGGACAGAGGTGAGGAGGAACTGCTTTTCCCAGAGAGTAGTGAATCTGTGGAATTCTCTGCCCAGGGAAGCAGTAGAGGCTGCCTCATTAAATATCTTTAAGACACAGTTAGACAGATTTTTGCGTAGTAGGGGAATTAAGGGTTATGGGGAAAAGGCAGGTAGGTGGAGCTGAGTCCACGGCCAGATCAGCCATGATCTGATTGAATGGTGGAGCGGGCTTGACGGGCCAGATGGCCTACTCCTGCTCCTATTTCTTATGTTCTTAAATTAGGTAACAAATTTAAAAGGAGAACATTTCTAAGTTGATGGCATGTAGACCTGCAAGCAGACCTTAAGACAGAGAATGTCTTTTATGAAACCAAGATTAAAGGAACAAAAGCAAAGGAGTAAAACAGCATATGTTCTTGTATCAAACAAAAGGAAGGGAAGTGATTATTTGTTGCCAGAATACTGGGTGAAGTTCTATTTGACAACAAAATAATTTTGTTGTTCCTGTACATGAAACCATCTTGATAGATTTTATTGCAACATCCATAGTTCGAACCTATGAAGACAGGATGTTCCCATGGCTCTGCCAGTATAGCAAAACATGCAGTAACAAGCTCAGGTCCTTGCCTTTAATTTCTCATTCACTCCTCATCCGGGAACATCTAACCGTTCTGCATCTTCAGTGATGAAACTTTGAAAGTTAGAAGCTACATGTCTGGCACTATGACGGGATGAAGGAGACTGGGGTTGTCAATGTATTGACATGTGGAAGGAAGGAGACTAGCAACATTGTTATGATAGAGTGAAGGTGACTGAGAGGCAGCGATCCAGTAAGAGAGATCAAGATGATTTAGCCCATGCCCCATCTTAGTTCTCCAAAACACAGATCCAATTTTTTCTATTGACTTATATTCTCCCCATACAACTTAGAAAGAAGTTCAAGATTTTAACCCACTTTTAAAAAAAAAGTAAAAGGCGTCATGCTTTCACAATTAGTTGCTGGTAAAGGATTCCAACTTCTAATACATTCAAATTTATATTCCCTGATTTCTGGTTCAGTGACTAGTGGAAATAAGTTTTGTAAACTAATATTGATGACATTATGATTATTCTACCACGTATACTCTGGACGATGACTCCTAGATCATTGTGCAGGAACTACAGACAGTGCTGATGATTTAATACTTTGGATGGTTACTAATTAAGTCCAGTCTGAAATACCATGCCTGGTAAGAGTTATACAGATCTAGAAGTCAAATGACCACAATCATTTTTTCCCTTGATGTTGCATACCTGCTTGTGTATTCTTGAAGAGTTTCGTAAAGTTCTGCTGCTGAACGGGTCTCCTCACTTTCCTCTCCATCCTGCTCCATAGGACAGTCTGTTCATCAAAAGTGCAACATTACATTTCACACCAGTGCTTAAATTGTAATCAGGTAAATCATTCAGGTAAATCATTTGGTTTAGAAAGGGATCCAAATAAAATCGATGATCTAGGAGAGTTTATGTGCAAATCTACATTGCACCATGTGCCTCAAGAACCTGTGACACCAAAAGGCTGTTATGCAGAAAGGTCAAACAATTCCAACAGGAAGAGAATTCAAGTCTCAGAAGCCTACTGTCAGGGATATGGACAGAGGACTGAAACACTGCTTGGTACCTCAAAAAAAGAATCTAAGATATTATGGTATTTGTAACTATATTCCTCACAGTTAAAAGATCCCTTTCATTTAGGTCAAATTCTCCCATATTAATTGTAGAATACTCATCTGCAGAATCCTGGTCTGTACCAGATTTGTTTATTAGACCCGTCCAGAGAGGAGCAATTCTCACTCATGAAAGAAAGTAACTGCAGAGTTGTGGACACAGCCCAGCACATCATGCAAACCAGCCTCCCCTCCATGGATTCTGTCTACACCTCTCGCTGCCTTGGTGAAGCAGCCAACATAATCAAAGACCCCACCCAGCTGGGTCATTCTCTCTTCTCCCCTCTCCCATCAGGCAGAAGATACAGGAGCCTGAGGGCACATACCACCAGGCTCAAGGACAGCTTCCATCCCACTGTGATAAGACTATTTAAGTTCCCTTATACGATGAGATAGATTCTTGACCTCACAATCTACCTTGTTATGACCTTGCACCTTATGGTCTACCTGCAATGCACTGTGTAATGAATTGATCTGTACGAACGGTATGCAAGAGAAGTTTTTCACTGTACCTCGGTACAAGTGACAATAATAAACCAATTTCCTTAACTGGTCATTCTTGTACCACATTACAAGCATTTTGCTCAATATATATTCTACTCCTACACTTTTCCTAAAAACTGGCGTGTGCCCACTCTCCTGCACATCCACCCACCCAAACCCTCTAGACTATTTCATGCAGTCAGAGTGGTTAACGCAACTACACAAAATGGATTCAAACCTGCATGCCAGAGTTGAAAAGTCAGCATGCCGCCCAAGCCCTATCTAATTCACACTGAACATTCCAACAGTCCTATCTTCCACCCTCCATGCACATCTTTTGGACAACTAACATGCTTCTTTCAGCAACCATATCTGCTTGATGACCTGCACTGATTCCTGGCTCTAAAACACACCCATCTTAAAACTCCCCTTCTCACATTAAACCAGCCCACGGCCTCATCCCACCCCATCTCTAAACTTTCCAATCCCCTCCCCCAACTGGTCCAAACTGCCTGTTATCCCTCCTTTATCTGCTTCCATTTATCACCTTTCTTACTTATCAGCATCTAGTATCTCCATTTATCACCTTCCAGCCTGTCTCTACCTCACCCTCCCCTTCTCCCCCCCCCAACCTGACTTTATCCCCTTTATCCCCCTTATCTGTCTCTACCTTATCACTCACCAGCCACTCTCCCCCAACTCCACTCCTCCCCCTCCTGGCTCCATTAGTCCATCATCCCCTTCCTCACCTGGTTCTTCCTATCACCTGCCAGACCCCATCTCACTTCTCCCCCTCACCTCTTTATACTGGTTCTCTCCCCTCTACACTCTCAGAATCTCAACCCAAAATGCTGACCATCCCTTTGCCTTCACAGATGGTACCTGACCCAGAATTACTCCTCCAGCAGTTTGTTTTTTTGCTCTAAACTCTTCCAGACTTAAAAATACTCCAAGAGTGCCAAATTCTTTTAACATTGGCTTCTTCTGGAACCTGTATTCATCTGGTCCCATCAATGTCTTGTCCATAAGGTCTTGAATTTGTATCCCAGAACTTTTACATCACTTTCCTCTTTGTACCACTACACGAATATTGCCTTCTTTGACATTAATTTTTGTCAGCTTGTGCTTTCCTGGTGTCTTTGCACATTGTACTACGTTAAAAGATGTTACATAAACGCAAGCTACTCCATTTTGTTGTAGTAGCAAATCATTTTTTTGGGGTGGAAGTGGGTAGGGAGCAAAATTTGTTGATGCAATTACTCCAAAAGTTACTTTGAAGTGTTCCAATAATTTGTGACTCTATTTAAGTTTCAACTCTACCCACTAGGCATTGAAATCAGAAAAACAAGAGAGTTGAAACTATTTTAGTCTCACTCACATTAGAGGAACACAGGAAATTCTCTTAAAAGTAGGTGTGACCCACATCTGCAGGTCTATTACAAAGTATAAAAATATAAGTGACTTCTAGGTTTCAACCATCTACCTGTGTTTTGGCTAACAGAAGCCACATGACTTGCTTTAGATTTGAGATTTCCAAAATACAACGCAATCAAAGACAATACTTGATTAGATACTAAATGTTAATAATATCAGAAGACCCTCCATTTAATACACTGATTAAATTCAATTCACCATTTAATTCACAACCACTCAACTTTGTAATGAAGGAAAGAGCAGGCATGAGACCTGTTTCACCTTTAGTGTTCAAGTACCCAACCGGAAACTGAACATTAAAGGGTTCACAAGAAATGCAAGTTAACTCTTCCTAAGATCCCCATTATTTCTTGAAAGCCAGAGAAACAGAATTACACAGTTCAGGAAGTTTTTAACCCAACACAATATCTAGTTTTTTGAGATATACCAAATTACCCTCACTCCCCTATTCTTTCCACATAGTGGTCAATAACTTATTTGGCCACTGTACATTGCCACTAATATTGATGGTGGCAGAATCCAGGCACAGTTGATGGGAATGTAGAGGGAATAAAAAGGAATGGGTGTGGAATGGGTACTTGATGGTTGGCACAAACTCAGTGGGCTAAAGGGCCTGCTGCTGTGCTGGATGATTATGAATCTTTAAATCCTGCAAAAATTTGTCTCAATCTGTGGGAAAGAGGTCGCTGAGATAATCCTATATTTATGATCCTGTGTTAACAGTAACTTTTAGATTATAGCAACTCGCTTGTAATATTTGAAAGGCTCACCTCTTGTTGAGGTAAAAAGTATCTGCACAATATGTGCCATGGTAGCCAGATGGAAGAGGTAGAGGTTGTTGAATGCACAGCTGATATCCGAGGGTTGCAGCTCCACAGCCTCCTCCCAGTACAATGAAGGAAACGCTAAGACTAGACTTACCTGGAAAAAAAAATTCAGAGGTAACAACACTTTAGAATTAAACAAGCTTACCATTAATCATACAAATCAACCAGCTACTTAGTGTGAGAGCTGATGCAATTTAAGGATGGAGCGTAGTCACCCACATCTTTGAAGAGAAACCTCTACATCTCTCTAGTCAAGATTTTTGGCAGGGGAGATGGGGGTAAAGGAATGCTAATTGATGCAATCGATCATAGACTGGTGTCCGATGACCTCCTTTGTTATCCTTCATCTGTGACCATAAATTAATTCAGGCAAAAATCTTCATAATGGCAAGGGCAAGTACATAGCCAAGGAAATAAAATTAATTTATCTATAATACTTGAGTTGCCTCAAGGTTCTTCCCATCAGCACCCAAGGTGAAAGGCATGAAATATTGTTCAGTCAGCTGAACAAGAGATCAGTTTCTAACTCAAAGATTTCATAGAAGAGTAGAATTGTGAAAATATTTGGTCAGCATGGATGAATTGGGCCGAAGGGCCTGATTCCATGCTGTATAATTCTATGACTCTAAACAAAGATTGGTAACATCAGGAAGAGCCCCAAAATCTGTTATTTAAAAAGCTGATCACAATGAATGAAGAGGTTCAAAACCTCCTGATTTATTCCATATTCCAAAGTTTAAAGTACGGTACTCTCATCTTGTTATTGTATCATCCTATTTTTTATTAAATCAAATACTAGTTTTGGTCAATATTCAATGATCTGACCACATCTCATTTACCATCTTCCAGAGCGTACACCGGGTAACCAATGTATTCTCTGGCTGCTGATATCATAAACAAGGAGTTAATCAGACCATGGCTGGCACAAGGATTTGGGTTTCAGTGTGTTGAGCATGATGTCTACTTAGAGATCTGTTTATAGGCACAAAGCTCCAAGTTTAATCCATAAGAACAGAAGGAAGTTATTCAATACTCCCAACCCTGCTAAGCCATTCAATTAGATCACGGCTAAACAGCATCATAACTGCATAACCCAAATTTGCTCCATAACCATGACTATCTTTGCATAATAAAAGCTACCAACTCAGTTCTGAGGCAAGAGATTTCTACTACAATGTGCAAAATCTTTCCAGATGACAAAATTCACAAATTTCCCTCAAATTTACCAAAGAAACATACCAGGAGGTGGAAGAAGTCAATATCTAGAAGAGACCAATTGTCTTCAACATCCAAGTTGGGTAGAAAAACTGGAAAGTAAAAGACAAATCATATGATGTTAAAACAATTTTCTTGGCAAGGTTGATTATCAGAAGTGATGTTAACACACAAATAAATATGAAATTACTTACAATAAAATAATATAAAGATTCATAAAACCAAAATTACTCACACTCCACTGAGTTAATTTCAATACATATGCACAATGGGATGTAATCCCTTTGCCAGGATCATTTACTGAGCATGACTGAAAAGGCGACAATGTGCCAGGTTTGAGACAAAGCGGGAAGGAAGAAGACGTGCCTTCAGCTAGCTGTGCAAGACAAACCAATACAAAAGCAACCAGTTGGAGCAGATCATTTCTGACTAGAACAAAGATAACTTTTCCTTTTGATGTAACTTCTGATTTACCAAAGATCACTGTGTGTGGATTATGGACGATGATGGACTATGAGATTGGTGTCTCACAAACTACTCCCCAGTTACCAAGGACTGCACAATAACCTTTGACTATATTTTACATTATATTCATGTAATTGTAACTGAAGTCCTGCCTGAAGCTTCACTTACTGTGGCAATGGTGCTTTGGTTGTAATGTAATAATAACTATATAAATTCCACTGGAACTTTCAGTTTTGATTTGATAATTCCTCTGCCTACTTCTGAACCAGCATTGCGACAAGCTATCATGGAAGTTAGTAGTAAATACATCATGATTGATGAATACTGGCATGATTTGTGAAGTAAACAGTACCAGATTTTAACAAGGTCAAAGCACATACAATGGCTTTTCTTCCCATTCCCACAGCCTGATGCCCATGAAGGGCATATCTATGGGCCCCCTCCTGCTTTTCACCCTTATGTTATTCTGCAGCAAAATCTTCCACACCTATATATGTTTTCGCATACACACTTACAACAGTTTCCAGCTTTCCAGTACTGCCTCCTTTGAACCATCTTCAAATTGTCAGAACTCTCACCTGCCACCTGCCACTGAAGGAGCAGAAATGTCCTTCAAGCCTTTTCCTTGGCTCCATCCACAACTCTATTCTCCAAACAAAGATTGTATCCCTCTCTCTGAAACTAGCCAGACTATAATGTCTTAGCATGCACAAAGTTCTGTTCAGACATTACTCACGCTCCCCAACTTAAATTTACCCATTGTTAAGCGACACATGGATTTTGAAACTCTAAACCTTCTTTCAAACCTCTCCACAGTCTCCTTTCTCGCAATATCTAATCTCCTCCAGGCCTACAATCCTTTAGTTCATGTCTGAATTTGCTCAGTCACCACTAGCAGTCACGTTGTGAGCTGTCAAGGCAATAAATGCTGGAATTCCTTCTCTATTTCCTCCTTTACACACTCATTAAAGCCTACCTCTTTGACCAAGCTGAAAATCAAAACAAAAACTGCAGATGTTGGAAAGCTGAATTGCAAACAGACCTTTCGCCAGACCTGGGAAAGAGAAAATAAGTTGGGTTTTCAGTAGCAGAGAAGGTGGGGAAGGGATGGGTGGAATGAAGGGAATATCTCAAACAAGGCAAGACCAAATGGGTTGATGTGGCAGCTAGAAGCCTATTATGCTTCTGAGTAACATGCTGTAAAAGGTGCGACTGTGGGACATGCCCAGCAAGCCAGTTTATAGGCATACAATAGGAAAATCCAAGCCAAAATGATAACTGGCAGAAATGCCCCTTTCAGATATCGATAGAAAGAAAGGGCAAGTTGGAGAATTGGATATCGAGTCCGTAAGGTTGCAATGTACCCTAATAGAAGATGAGGTGTTGTCCTTCCAGCTTGCATGGCCTCCTCATAATAGTGCAGAGGGCATGGACAGCAAGGAGGGAGTGGGATGGCGAATTAAAGTGGCAGGCAGCAAGCTCAGGGTCACCTTCTATGGACTGATAACAGGTGCTCCACAAGCTGATCTCCCAATCTGTGTTTGGTTTCTCCAGTGTAGAGGATGCCAAATGTGAACACCAAATGAAGTACACCAGATTGGAAGAGGTGCAAGAGAATCACTGCTTCTCCTGGAAAGATTGTTTGGGTCCTTGCAAGGAGGGAAGGGAAGAGGTGAAAGGACAGATGTTGCATCTGCTCCGGTTGCATGGGGAAGGGCCAAATGACAGGGAGTGGCTAGCTGGGTACATAAGAGCAGACCAGGGTGACATGAAGGGAGTGACCCCTTTGAAATGCTGTGAGGGGAGGGGCAAAGATGTGTGTCTGAAGGTGGCGGTGGCTAGAGCTGGTGGAAACTGCAAAGGATGATCTGTTGAATGTGGAGGCTGGTGGGCGGCACAGTAGCGTAGTGGTTAGCGCGACACTATTACAGCGCCAGCGATCGGGGTTCGATTCCCATCGCTGTCTGTAAGGAGTTTGTACGTTCTCCCATGTCTGCGTGGGTTTCCTCCCACATTCCAAAGACATACGGGTAGGTTAATTTGGGTTTTAAAAAAAATGGGCGGCGTGGACTCGTTGGGCCGGAAGGGCCTGTTACCATGCTGTAAGTAAACAAAAATCAAAAAAATTTTCTAAAATGCATTATGAAAACAAGTTGTATTTTTCTGACCATAGATTTCTGTCTCATTACTGTCCTTAGAGAGAAACATTTTCAGACTTTATTGTGACTGAATTTATGCAGACTGAATGCAGCAAAAAGCCACAAAGCATTTTAGCTGGAGCATTACCAAATAATTTTTTTGTTAAAATGTAGATGCTGGAAAACGGAAACAAAAACCAGAAAGTGCTGGAAACACTCAGCAAATCAGGCGTTACCTATGGGGAATAAAAGAGTTAATGTTTCAGGTCTGGGACCCTTCATCAGAACCAGGAAAGAAACTGAATTTGTTTTCTGTCTTTCTAGTGGTCTGAACCCTTGACCTCATTTCATTACTTTCCTGCATCTCTGCTCACATCCCCTCCTCCTGGACAGAGCAATAACAGAGTTCATTTGGCCCTCTCCTTTGGCCCCACCAGCCTCCACATTCAACAGATCATCCTTTGCAATTTCCACCAGCTCCAGCCACCGCCACCTTCAGACACACATCTTTGCCCCTCCCCTCACAGCATTTCAAAGGGGTCACTCCCTTCATGTCACCCTGGTCAGCTCTTATGTACCCAGCTAGCCACTCCCTGTCATTTGGCCCTTTCCCATGCAACCGGAGCAGATGCAACATCTGTCCTTTCACCTCTTCCCTTCCCTCCTTGCAAGGACCCAAACAATCTTTCCAGGAGAAGCAGTGATTCTCTTGCACCTCTTCCAATCTGGTGTACTTCATTTGGTGTTCACATCTGGCATCCTCTACACTGGAGAAACCAAACACAGATTGGGAGATCACCTTGTGGAGCACCTGTGGTCCTCAGACAGCTTCATATCTCATGAATTACTTGGTGGAACTGATATTTTACAGTAAATGAGACATAACAATCACCGTCACCATTTTTAAAAAATAGATTCATCATAGAAAGCATCCTATCAGGATGCATCACAACTTGGTACAGTAGCTGCTCTGCCCAAGGCCACATGAAATTGTAGAGTTGTGGGCACAGCTCAGTCCATGACGAAAACCAACCTCTCCTCCATCGCCTCTGTCTACACTTCCTGCTGCCTCAGAAAAGCTGCCAACATAATCAAAGACCTCTCCCATCCCGGATATTCTCTCTTCTCTACCCTTCCATCGGGCAGAAGTTACAAAAGCTTGAAAACACACACCACCAAGCTCAAGGACAGCTTCTATTCTGCTTTTATAAGATTAGTGAATGGACCTGTTGACTTGACAATCTACCTCAACAAAGCCCTTGCATTTTATTTGTCTACCTGAACTGCACTCTCTCTGTAACTGTAACACTATATTCTGCAATGTTATTGTTTTTCCCTTTTCCCTACCTCAATGTACTTTTGTGAAATGACCTGTATGGATGGTGGGCAAAACAAAAGTGTTTCACTGTATCTTGGCACATGTGACAATAATTAACCGATTACCAGTTTGTACGTAACATGAACTTTCAGTGCTCAGCTCATTGGAAGGCTGCACTTCAGCCCACATTCAGGAATCCTGAGCTTCGGCTCAGTTAGGTGCTTAAAATTCTGAGCAGGTCCAAGCAGAGTTGCTGGTTTTTAATTAGAAGAATGGGGCCATTGTTTTCCTGCTCAGTTAATGACAGCACCAAGAGCCTGCAGCTAGCTAAATTCACAACCAAGCTTTCTAACATGCAGGACCAGTGTGATATTTCACTAATTATACCAGCGTAGAGAGCGGCCACGATCATAGACTACAACTTCTCAACTGTCTCACCTTTCCCTTGGACGAGATTTAAGTCAAGACCCTTTCTGGCCTTCAAAACATCCCTTGGCACTACTCAAAAATGAGCATGGAATTCTTCCTGCTGCCTGGTCGATATTCATGCCTCAACTATGAGCAGTAAAACAAACTTTCTGATCACAGTTTCATTGTTATTCATAGAACTTTACTGTGCAAATCAGCTGTCATTACAACAATCACTACAGGTCAGAAGTATTTTACTGGCTACATAGTATTTAGACGACCCAGGCTGTGAATGGTTCCATATTGTACAAGTCTTTCTTTTCCAAGGACAGTTTGTGCCACAAGGAACCAGGCTGATATCTTATTTCATATATAACGTGCAGAGACAACAAAAGGGCATCTTTATCCCATATTTCCAACCTGAAATCACATGTACCACTTGAGCACAAACCCTCCACCCCCATTATGCATCAAGCAGTGCACTTCCAAGAAATGGATTTAGTTAATGTAAGCAGTGCTATGGCAGTGGCTTGAATTGGTATAAGAGTTACACACTAAAACATTAAGAATGTAAATGGAAAATAGACCCTTTCACACAGAGGGGATAAATTGGTCACATGCCCCAAAGTACAGTGGAAAAACTTTGTTTTCCATGCCATCCATACAGATTATTTCATCACTTCCGTGCATTGAGGTAGTACAAGGGAAAAACAATAACATAACACAGAATAAAGTATTACAGTTACAGAGTAAGTGACATTGAAATTATATGGAGAACATGAATAGTTCAGATATCCTTTGATTTTACTTATAACCAAGAAAGTTACCAAATGTGACTTCAAAACTTGTTCACATTGCAACTAAAAATTCCACCTTTACCTGTCACACATGCCATACTCACCCGACAGTAAGCGCGTCAGGTGCTTCTGGATAACTTTGGCTGATGCCACCACCCTCTGAGAAGCAGCAAATTGCAGAACTGCCTTCAGGCTTATACCCTACAACAAATAAACATAACCAGTCATTGTTCAGAATCTGTTTGTCATCAGCTACACAGCAGCTTCTGTAGTTACAGACCAAGGAAATAAAATGCCCAGCTTACTATTTCTTATATTTTCTTGCACTATCAGAGGACATTTTCAACATTCTGGGGGAATTGAGTGTTACTGGAGACACTACAGTTGGTGAGAATTCAGATACAAGCTTCATTAGCCTAGCAGCTATCCTCTTAGGACACCTCCATGCAAGGAAAGTGCTAACTCATCTAGAAAGCGGATTTTGCGTTTTTCTAGCCAAGAACTTTGAGTCTTATTTTCTTGTGAAGTTAATAAATTTATGAGTATTCATTCCTTTACCAGAATGTGGGATAATATTAAACTTGCCAGAAGGACATTAAGGACTGCTGACATGACGGTGAGATGAAAGGAAAGTTGGAGCTCGGAATATTCGATAGAATTCTTTGAGAAAATAGCACACTATGTGAAAAACAAAGGAACGGACGTGGAAGTCTCATTGAATAAGTTGTATTGACAGAAAGCCGATGAAAGTAGTCAGAGAGCAGTGATTGGTGTGTGGAATTTAAACAGCAATACTACTCAGCAGTGGATGTGGGGAAGCCTGCTCTTTTATTAAACTATCAGATGAAGAGGCTGGAGAGTGAAAGTGGTCATTTAATGGAACTAAATATCAATCATTATGTTTTGAGAAAAAGGCAAAAAGAGTAGATGAACAAGTTAAGATTTTGTTTTTAGGTAAAAAAAGTTGTTTTATAAAATTCAATTCAATAAATTCAATGCAACTTGATGGCTGCCCATCTAGTTCCTAATGTGAGCTGCAATGCATAGGGAGATTAAAGTGACCAAAGGCTGCAGAGTCTCCATTAAGGGCTGGTCAATAAATTTAATATTGGTTACTGTACTACATAAACTAGAGAAATACAAAAGTCATGCTAACTACACACAAACTGTTACCAATCTGTAGTTAGCTGTGTAACAGAATTATATCCAGTTCAGGGCAGGAGGTGATACAAAACAGACTTTGTAAAATTACTATTTTTAAAATTACTGATTTACATATTCTGGCTTTTATTTCTCTTATAGCCAGGAGAGCAGTATTGCTTAAACAAAAGGAAGCTACTCCACCTACGCATGTTCAATGGTTACGGGATGTTATGTCATACTTGAATCTAGAGAAGATTCACTGTTCAGTTTTTGAATCTAACCTAGACTTTCAAACCCTGTGGGGACCCTTCTTGAATTATTTTCAAAATCTCTGATTTGGGGACGAAAATGCAGATATTGACTGACACTGTTATGTTTTTTAAGGTTTTTCCTTGCTGTTTCTTCTATCTAACAGCTTCGGGTTTTGGTAGTGGGGGTAGATGTTTTTTTGTAATAAGATATTTCAATTTTTTCTTTCTTTATTAACTAACTACTATATGTGATTATTGATTTAGAGTATTGTAATCCTAAGTATGACTTATTACAATGTATTCAGTAGTATTTTTACTTTCTTTTTTGATGCATGTACTCTGTATTTTTTTCATGGATTTAATAAAAATATTGTAAAGAAAGAGAAATTATTCCAAGATTGAAAGTTTGCATTAAGAAAAAGGGTTCTTTAGTTAGTACAAAGAGGGGCAAGGTGAAAGCTGCTAGAGGCATTCAAAATTATATGGCATAAATTTAAGATCAAAAGAATGAACGGGAAGGTTAGGAAAATCTAAAGGGAAGTAGATATTGATTTGAAAGATATAGATTTTCAAGAATGGTGAAGTTGCAGTGGAACAAGACTATATGGATTGATGTTCCTGCAACCTCCAGACAAGGAGGCTTTGTTGTATAATTCACAATTCTGAGAGCATTGACTCATTTCCTGCTCACCAATGTTTATATGCCCACTTAAGGTTTATTCAATAATTTTTAAGAGAGAACATAATTATAACAGAGTACACAATTCTACCTGTCTGTCCGGCAGTGATCCAAATAAAACTTTGTCCTCATCGTGAAGTATGTTCTCTGCAGGAAGGGAAAGTTAAGATAATTGAATTGGTCACAACCAAATATTGATCAATGTAGACCAAAAAGCTTGTTAACCAACATCACTGCAGTGTGGTTTAACAAAGGTAAACAGGGAAAAAAAAACATTCCTCTGACAGAGGAGTACATAAACTTAAAGCCTGGCTTTTCAGGGATAATGCAAGAACTATTTCCACACACACACACACACACACTAGACAACTGCAAATCTCCCCTACAAAATGCTGCGATGAAAAGACTTTTGTTAGGTAAGAAGAATAACTGTTATGGAAACAAAGGGAATTAAAATAAGAGTGGTGAAATTAGTTTGTGGGATTCAACAGTACACACCTTCTTCACTTAAAACCTTCCATAAAATAAATTTGTTTACATCACGAAGATAGAGTTTGTTTTAGTTTAAATTTCATCCACTAATAGCGCCTGATGTCTGAACACATCAGGTGTTTGTTGGGTATAAAGAATGGAACACGTGGTGAGGAGAGACAGCCAAAAAGCAGGGGGGGGGGGGGGGGGGGCGGTGGAGTGAGGTGAGAGGAGCAGAGCGACGCAGGGAGGAAGGGAGGAGAGCGGCGCAGGGAGAAAGGGAGGAGAGCGGCGCAGAGAGAAAGGAGGAGAGAGGCAGAGAGAAGAGGGCAGAAAGAGAGAACAATTGCTTTAAACCAAGTAATTTTAGATTGTGATCAGAGTGCAGGAGCTGTTGAAATCTGGCCCATAATCCATAGAATGACACATGGGAGTTAACACTTCCAAACTGTAAAAAGTTAGACAAGTTGATGTTCTGAGCACATCCTGAGGCAGTGAAAGGGAGTGGGTTGATGGGGATGAAAGAGCAAAGGTCTGTGTTAAGGTGGAAGACTGGTGAGATTATGAAATGATGAATCTTTTTTGTCCCTTACTCCACCACCAAGTACTATTTATTTCTTTATATCCCATTGCCACCCCTTTTGCCATGTATCATATTCCTTCCTGTTTCTTCATCCCTCCCACTCTTAATATCTTAAAATTGGTTTATCCCCAACTTTTCCAAGGTATAACGAACATCAACTTGGAATATTATTTTTTCATGTCTTTACTGTTGCTATGTTACCTCCTGAGTATTCTTCAGGGGAACTTTGACCAATTCGGGTAGAAGATGGGATGTTATGTTGCAGTTTACAAGATGTAGTGAGGCCACATTTGGTTGGTGAGGCTGCATTTGGAATATTGTGTTCAGTTTTGGTCACCCTGCTACAGAAAAGATGTCATTAAGCTGGATAGAATGCAGAGGAGACTTACGAGGATGTTGCCGGGATTCGAGGGACTGAGTTATGGACAGAGGCTGAGCAGGTTGGGACTTATTTCATTGGAGAGTAGGAGAATGAGGGGTGACCTTACAGAGATATATAAGATTATGATGGGCATGGATAAGGTCAATGTGCACAGTCTTTTTCCCAGGGTAGGGGAATCAAGAACTAAGGGGAGAGGGAAGAGATTTAATAGGAACCTGAGGGGAAACTTTTTCACCCAGAGGGTGGTCAGTATATGGAATGAACTGCCAGAGGAAGTAGGTACATTAACAATATTTAAAAGGTATTTGGACAAGTACATGGATAGGAAAGGTTTAGAGGGATATGGGCAAAACGTGGGCAAATGGGACTAGCTTAGGTGGCAATCTTGGTTGTATGGACCTATTTGGCCAAAGGGCCCGTTTCCGTGCTGTATGACTCTGTGTGACCCAGCAATTTCAAGACAGAGTTCACCCAGACACTGAAGTGTAACTAGATAATGCATACCTGTGGACTGAATTGTAAAGGCACAGGCACTCCACGCCATTAGTGGGACTCGAGGATCAGCTTCATTAGGGGCAACTTTCAATCCCACCCGGTACACAGCGGTAGCAAACAGTAGCAGCATTTCCACAATGCTCTTTGAATACTTGACTCTGCCAAAGCACAAAAAGGATATTTTAAAAATCAACTTCATTTTATATTTTGGATTAATGCAACACAGTTCTAAAACAAGAGATGGAGCAGGGCACTTGCCCCTTGTGCCTGCTCCACCATTCAGGAAGGTCTTTTACTCCAATGCCTCTATTCTGTTCCATTTGCCTTGATTATCTCATTATTTGAATTTTAATCTAACTGTCCTTTTAGTTCTAATTCTCCCTCAGATGGGCATTAATGTGTGCTGGGGCTCAGTTCCATAGATAGAACTGCTGCCTCAATTCCAGTGACCAAAATAGACCTGGGTAGTCTACAACCCAATGGTATGAACACTGAATTTTCCAATTTCAGGTAACCCACACACCCTGTGCTCCTTTCTCTCTTCTTCTGATCCACACAGGTTCTCCCAGCGCCTCTCTCACGTTCCATCACCACCCCCACCCCCTTATCTGGTTCTACTCACCACCTTCCTTACTTATCAAATTCCAGCACCTGCAGCCTTGTGTCTCCACATCACCTTGCTGCCTCTGTCTCTACCTTCACCCTTCCCACCTAGCTCCAACTGTCCTTGTTTTCTCTCTCCTTATCCATCTCTATCTACCCATCACACATCAGCCACCATCTCCCAACTCCAGCCCTCCTCATCTGTCCATCATCTCCCTCCTCACCTGGTTCCACCTATCACCTGCCAATCCCTGCCTTACCCCTCCCCATCATCTCTTTATACTAGCTATTTCCCCTCTACACTCTCAATCCTGATGCAGGGTCTCAACCTGAAGTGTCACCTATCCCTTTGCCTCCACAGATCTTGCCTGACCTGTGGAGTTCCTCCAGTAGTTTGTTTGTTGCTCCAGTAACCAGAGTTTGACCTTGACTTCTGGTGTTGTCTCTGTGCAACGTGCATGCGTGCCTGCATGGAAGAGGAGTTGACGCTTGCATGGATCAAGCCATTATCATTCTTCTCACATCCCAACAGATGTGCTCATTGGTAAGTGAACTGGCTACTGTAAATAACTCCCAATGCAGGTAGGTGGGTGGGTAGTAGAAGAATCAGGAGGGTGTTAATGGGCATATGAGGGATAAGTGATGGAATGACATCAATAGGATTGCTTGTGACTCAGTATAGGTTTGACAGGCTGAATGGCCTCCACATACATCATAAGAAAGTACGAAAAATACAAGATCCTCCAAAAACCCTATCTTTCAGTGTCTTTCCTTACTGCAGCTGGATTGGAACCCATCCTCAACTAATCATCGCACATGCAAACCTTGCATTTTTTTTTCCAATCTTTCATTCTCAGGGCCTGAGCACCATGGGCCCAGGCAGACATTTTCTATCCACCTCTCACTGCACTTAAGGTGGTGATGGTGAACTGCAATTCCTGTGGTAATGGTAGCTGCTTTTAGGGAGTTCCAGGACTTTGACTGAGCAATTTTACAAATTACTGTTGGAAAGCAGACAGCAGTTGGAAGCAGGATGCCTCGGATATTTTTATGTTTTCTCAGCTGATGAACGCTGACGTCAATCATAGAGACCACAGCAGGACTTTGCCAGAACTGAATTAGTTGCACAGATACCCGGGACACAAGCACCCAAAATGACAGAAACAACAGCCAGGAGCTATGTTACAATGGCCCATATATTTATCTCAACCTTTTTCCATTCTTCCCTCCAAAGCAGTAACAGATATACATTAGGCAACTTTCCAGAAACAGCCTAGATTAGAACTCAAGCCGGGAATCTAATCAAGTACGTTGTTACTCAAGGGCAATAGCTACAGCATGTACAAATAGCATGGCACTGATTTCAATATTTTTATTATTTCCCATACATACTCATGAGAAAACAAAGAATGTTGCATTACGTACAGTGATTGGACTCCAAAGCTGAGGATGGACCTAAACTCCACAGGACTTTTCCACAAAACTGGGTTCACTTGAATGAGACTGTTTTCCTCCTCTAGACAAAAAACAAACAACTACTGATTTCTGCAAAAACAATTAAGCAGAGCAGCATATAGATGCTTCAAATAAATGAGTAACTCAGCTCAGAGACAAACTGTTAGATTGATTGATTGATGGCAAATTATAAAACACATCTTATATCTTTGTGGAATATCCTCAGTAGGTAGGGTGCAGGAGAATCATCGACCACAGAAAGAATTAGGTTAAAAGGTGGTTATGTAAACTTAACCTGGAATCTAATCTCTTAGCTCTGGTCTCCTGTGTTGGATTTTACAGAAGATTTTAATACAGTAAGATTCTGATAATCCATCACTTTTGGACTTTGGCAGTGCCAGGCTGGCAGATTTTGTGGACTATTGGATACTACTCCTTTTAATATTCTAATACACTTTCAATCACACAAGACACATTAGTATTATTAATTTTTATGCACACCATGCACATTTACAGAGAGTGTGGGAAACATTCCTCCCCCTCCCCCATGAGTTTAAAGGGAGTGTGGGAAGCACTCCTCCCACTCTGCCATGAATTTAAAGGGAGCATGGGAAACAGATACCGAACCATCAAGTCTCCCGACAATCAGATGGCAGATTGTCGCAGTTTTACTGTAATCCCAAAGCTATACATTTCCATTATTTTGTTTTATTTTGGGTTTCCAGCCCCTACAGTTTTTTTTTTGCTTTTCAATTAATAATCCCACTATTTTCATATCTCCTGTCCACTGTGGTGACTCTCAGCACTTGACAGTGGGCAGAAGATGCCTGACAACTCTCCCCCCTTCCCACTCCATCACAGTCCCCCCACCACCTACCAGCTCTAAACAAGCACCAGAACGCCACATTCTGTTCTCACGTGGGATAATTTTGTCTCGTCAGGTATCAGACCACATCTGGATTGTTTTCCAAACATATCCTTTCTCGTTAAAATACATTTCCCTCACATACACACCTTTTATGCCCGAAGCATTTAATCCAGTTATTCTTGCCAAGACGTTTTCCAGCCACCGAGATAAAGTGAGCATATGTGTTATTGTTTCTGTATCTTTGCTGCGATGCAACAGATAAAACAAGTTACAAAAAGGACTCACATAATCATATTATTTATATATGCTATTTTAAACAAAAGCCTTCATATGAAGTATGTTTTCTAAAACTGTGAAGCTGTTCATTTGGTTGCCTTTCATTCTCATAGCAAATTTACATTACACTCAGATTTATTCAATTTAAACTCATCTCATCTGAACCTATTTGACATTTTTGACAGTGCAGGACTGGAATGTCAGTGGAGCAGAACACGGATAGGAATAGATTGCGGCAGCAGCAAGGGAGAGAAAGACAAAACCAAAGTAGAAGATTAACAGAAAATGAAATCACAACTAAAAGATGAATTTAAGGGGGAAAGTTGAAACACTTCTGAACACATTTTTAAAATGCATTTAATCAATAGTACTGGGGTTATTTTAGTTTTCAATTAACTACAGATGCTGGAAACATGAAATAAGAACAAAATTTTTCAGTTTGAGGTACATATGATCAGTGGAACAATGAAGCAGCAATTTACCACAAAAGCTTTTATACATGCAATGAATAATTAGATTGCTAATAGACATACCTGTTTAGATTGTGTGCTTGCAGTGGAATGACTGGGATGACAGTGTTACACAGAGCCTTGCACAGTGGGCAGAGGAACTCTCCATTTTCCAGATCAAATGACAGCTCAATGTGAACCCGGTTGCGTGTTGAGTTCTGGACAGCTTCAAAATATCTAGAAATGACAAAAAAAATGATCTAGACATTCTGACTGACTGCTGAAAAGTGCTGGGTTTTAGGCTTAAGTGTATCATAGGATTCATGAGCAGACTCATCATCCTTGTCCTTAAGCAGCACAGTACCATTTTCCATGTCAGCAACTACCACCATTGGTATTTGGGAGTGGGCGACAAGTGTGATTGGAATGTAGTTATTACGGTTTGGATGATTGAAGGTCCTTCATCTTAACCAGATCTCATGTTGCAAAGCTCCAGGTTTCTGAAGCATTCCAGCTTAACTCAGTTCCAGATCAGAATCAGTACCCAATACATCACGGGCACAACCCTCCCCACCATTAGTACTATCTACAAGAGGCACTGCCTCAAAAAGGCAAAATCCATCATCAAAGACCCCTACCATCTGGGCCATGCCATCTTAGAACATAGAAAAACTACAACACAATTCAGGCCCTTCGGCCCACAAAGTTGTGCTGAATATGTCCCTACCCTAGAAATTACTAGGCTTACCCATAGCCCTCTATTTTTCTCAGCTCCATGTACCTACCCAACAGTCTCTTAAAAGACCCTATCGTATCCGCCTCCACCACCATTGCCGGCAGCCCATTACACGCACTCACCACTCTCTGAGTAAAAAACTTACCCCTGACATCTCCCCTATACCTACTCCCCAGCACCTTAAACCTATGTCCTCTTATGGCCACCATTTCAGCCCTGAGGAAAAGCCTCTGACTATCTACCCGATCAATGCCTCTCATCATCTTATATACCTCTATCAGGTCCCCCCTCACCCTCCGTCGCTCCAAGGAGAAAAGGCCAAGTTCCCTCAATCTACTTTCATAAGGCATGCCCCGCATTCCAGGCAGCATCCTAGTAAATCTCCTCTGCACCCTTTCTATGGCTTCCACATCCTTCCTGTAGTGAGGTGACCAGAACTGAGCACAGTACTCCAAGTGGGGTCTGACCAGGGACCTATATAGCTGCAATAATACCTCTCAGCTCCTAAATTTATTTCCCCGATTGATGAAGGACAATACACCATATCCCTTCTTAACCAGAGTCAACCTGCACAGCCACTTTGAGCGTCCTATGGACTCGGACCCCAAGATCCCTCTGATCCTCCACACTGCCAAGAGTCCTACCATTAATACTATATTCTGCCATCATATTTGACCTACCAAAATGAACCACTTCACACTTATCTGGGTTGAACTGCATCTGCCACTTCTCAGCCCAACTTTGCATCTTATCTATGTCCCTCTGTATCCTCTGACAACCCTCCAAACTATCCACAACACCCACAACCTTTGTGTCATCCACAAACTTACTAACTCACCCCTCCACTTCCTCATCCAGGTCATTTATAAAAATCACAAAGAACAAGGGTCCCAGTACAAATCCCTGAAGTATACCACTGCCCACCGACCTCCACACAGAATATGACCCTTCAACAACCACTCTGCCTTCTGTGGGCCAGCCAGTTCTGGATCCATACCGCAATGCTCCCTTGGATCCCATGCCTCCTTACTTTTGCAATAAGCCTTGCATGGGGTACCTTATCAAATGCTTTGCTGAAATCCATATACACTACATCTACTGCTCTCCCTTCATCGATGTGTTTAGTCACATCCTCAAAAAATTCAATCAGGCTCGTAAGGCAGGACCTGCCCTCGACAAAGCCATGCTGACTATTCCTAATCATATCATACCTTTCCAAATGTTCATAAGTCCTGCCTCTCAGGATCTTTTCCATTAGCTTACCAACCACTGAGGTGAGACTCACTGGTCTATAATTTCCTGGGCTATCCCTACTCCCTTTCTTGAATAAGGGAACAACATCCGCAACCCTCCAATCTTCCGGAATCTCTCCCGTCTCTGTCGATGATGCAAAAATCATCAGAGGCTCCGCAATCTCTTCCCTTGCCTCTCCACAGCAGCCTGGGGTACATCTCATCCAGTCCAGGTGACTTATCCAACTTGATGCTTTCCAAAAGTTTCAGCACCTCCTCTTTCCTAATATCTGCATGCTCAAGCTTTTCAGCCCGCTGCAAGTCCCTACTACAATCCCCCAGATCTTTTTCCATAGTGAATACTGATGTAAAGTATTCATTAAGTACCTCCGCCACTTCTTCCGGATCCGTACACACTTTCCCACCACTGCACTTGATAGGCCCTATTCTTTCACATCTTATCCTCTTGCTCTTCACATACCTGTAGAATGCTTTGGGGTTTTCCTTAATCCTACCCGCCAAGGCCTTCTCATGCCCCCTTCTGGCTCTCCTAATCTCCTTCTTAAGCTCCTTCCTATTAGCCTTATACTCTTCCAGATCTCTAACATTACCTAGCTCTCTGTCCCTTTTGTAAGCTTTTCTTCTCCTTTTGACTAGATTTATTATAGCCTTTGTACACCACGGTTCCTGTATCCTCTCGTGACTCCCTTGTCTCATTGGAACATTGTCTCTTGTCGCAGCTATTGTCAGGCAAGTAGTACAGAAACCTGAGGCCCTACACCACCAGGTTCAAGAACAGCTACTTCTCTTTAACCATTCGGTTCTTGAACCAACCAGCACAACCCTAATCATTACCTCAGTATGGCAACACTATGACCACTTTTATCACTTTGCACTAAAATGGACTTAGCATTTTTTTGTTTTTGTGTTCTTGTAAAAATTATGTACAATGTACAATTTATGTTTTTCTTGTGAATGCTGCTTATATGATGCTATGTGCCTGTGATGCTGCTGCAAGTAAGATTTTCATTGCACCTGTGCATACATGTACTTTTGCATATGACAATAAACGACCGGCCCACATGACCAGTCGGTTCTTTGCATTCCAGTTCTTTCCGTGAAATTAATTCCTATCCTGTGCCCTTTCACTAAAGCCCCAGCAGATTTCTCCCCTTCAATTAAATACCCAATTCCCTATCCTTTCGAGGAATATATTCCAGATCACAACATCTGCTCTACTTAATCTCAGTTTTTGTGGGCTGCAGACTTCTGTTTCATTGGATTCTTCAAGGCAAATGGAGACCGTCCAAATCACAGCTTTTCCTCAGCACACCTTTCTCACTCCCTACCAAACAAAGATTCCCCTGGGAAAGTTATTTACTCTGATAATCGGGTTTCTGCCATCCACTTCATGTGTTATAAATACTAGAGGTAATTAGTGGTCCTTCCCAGGTTATCACAGGCTTCCATTTCCGAGAACTGCTCGGAACCTGAACGGTTTACAAGTTGGAAAGGTGGCTGCCCGGCAACATATTTAAATAAAAATATAGGCCAACCAAGGGCAATGTATAGTTAAACCAGGGTGTTTAACTCAACCATTCAGATATTGCTGTGAACTGAGTTCCCACACTGCCGAAGATGCCTGCAGCCCCGCAGCAGCTGGCAAATCCATCCCGCTGGTCTCCCAAATGCTCGTTCGTATGTACGTGTTGTACATAAGTTGGGTGTTCATTACCTGGGGAGGATCTGTAATTTAAACTTAAACCCAAGAACACACTATATTGTGGAACAAGAGTCAGAGATTATGGTAATGGAATATCTCCTTTACATAAGTATATTTACCCTGTTCCACTTTATGCTAATTCTTGCAGTTGGAATGAAAAAATATAAATATAACTGGCAATGGTTAGTGGTACAGTGTCTATACTGCACCTGCTATTGAACAAGTTCTATCTTTAGAGCTTGTTATTTATAACCCTAATTCTTCAGACCCTGGACATTAGCCAGAACAATGATTAGACCCAGTTATGGTTTGAGAATTGTACAAAGTAATTATTTCATAAGATCTTGGATGTAAAATAGAAAGGTACAAAAATACCAGAAGTATAATGAAAGGTTAAAAGGAGAACAGCAGAATGTATAACAGACAGAATCTCTGCCTCTGTGGCATGCTGTGTCTAACGTTTCATCCTCGGCATAGACGCGCAGGACAGCAGCTCCAAAGACATCACTCAATTTTAAAGTGTACTCTCTATGGCATACATAACATCAGCCCATGCACAATAATTGTTCCTTTTACGCTGTCACGGATTGTATCTGACTCAGAGAAAGAAAGGATGCCTGCTGCCTCTGTCACCTGTTTCAGGAATGAAGTATTTTTGCTGATAATTTAAATTACTGACTATTTCCAGTATCTTAGAGAATGAAGAAGGGAGATATGGTGTCAGAGTGCCAGCTGAAATTCTGAAATTTAGGCACAATGCCCAAATTGGAATATTAAGCTCCAGGCATATTCTCTCCTCACTGAAATAAACATGGGCTTGTATATATAGACAGCAATCTGTGTGATTCAATGGAAGGACAGCATGATGGAACAAACAAGGCTGCAACAAGCTAAGGGATTTCCAGGCAAGTAACCTGTCCATAAAATAGTGCAAGGAGGAAGACAACTTCATATTGTCGACCAGCTGAGTTCCTCCAGCAGACTGTTTGTTGCCCCAGATTCCAGTATCTGCAATGCCTTGTGCCTCGACTTTATATTATACATTGAGCTTGCAATAGCAGATAAAACAGAGCAGACAAAAATAACCACGTTACTGTATCTCATTGGTCATAAGGGGACAGAACCATATACCTTAAAACTCTCAAATGAGAGCCTGAAGAATGCTTTGGAAATATTACAAAAACAAGGGAACTCTCCCAGGAATGAAACTGGCTCTGGCTGTAAAGAACTACTTGCTCCTTACACAAACCCAGTAGCAAGGAGAATTCTTTGACACTTCCTTAACAGACCCAAGACTGAACACAGATAATTGCAAATTTTGCTGATTTGAAGGACTCACTCATTGGATATTGCATTATTTGTGGAATCTGGCAGATTAGTTGGAAGAAACGACTAGTACATGAGACAGAACTAACTTTAACGAACATATACGGGTATGTAAAGCTGCAGAATGAACCAAAGCTGATGAACAGAAGGAAGTATTATATGGTAAAATGAGACAAAATGCAGAAAAGAAAAAGGACAACGAAGATGGCATAGCTGTTGTAAGTACTGTGGATGGCAAAGTGGTGCTTGAAAATCAGGTACCCTTCCTATTGGAAAACAGTGTGCTTAATATGGACTTAAAATCATTTCAACAAACAATGCACAATGGAGAAAACAGTGAAAGCCCAAGGAAAGAATGAGATGTGCCATGCAGGGGCAGAACTGAAAATTGTATTGAAAACAATGAATATGGTGCCAAACAAGATCAATTCTGTGGAAGGAATACCCAGCGGATGCATCTATACCTAGATATTGGTGCAAGGGGCACCAGTGAAGTTTCATCTCAGCTCTGGAGTGACGTGTAACTTCTCCCCAAAGCAAGCCATTAATAATGAGTTGGTGCAATACTTACAACAACTATACCAACTTGGCTGTACTTTTCCCATTTGAACCCACAAATCATACACTGTCAATATGTTCTGGATACAAAGAATGGATTCTAGCAAATAAAGCTTTATGAAAAGAGTTCAGATTTAAACTGCTTCTCACAGGCAGACAACTCATGGATGCATATAAAGAACATGGAGCTGCGAAACTAAATGGAAGATACAATCTAGTCCTGGAGGAAAGGAAGTAGCAGGTCGTACACTCACAAAGATCTGCTTCAGTAGCTCCCAAAGAAAACTTAGGCTGAGTCGCCTCAGTGTTTATGCTGACTGCCTAAAGCTGAAAATATGCCTAGACCTGGGGGCTTAATGGACTTCTATGGTCTTATGAAGATGACAGATGTTTTGCCAGATCTTAGGACAAACAAAGTGTGCTTGTTGCAAAGGATGGATCTGGCACTTAGAGCTTTAGCAGGAGAGCTCATACTTAATCAGCTTCAGTCAGGCTTTCCGTACACACTATCAGAAAAAAATGTCATTCAGAATCAACACAGCACCAGAGGAACTCCAGTGAAAGGTGCTGCCTTTCAAGGTCCCTGTGCAGTAAAGACACTAACAAATGGTCTTTGGAGACTGAGAAGTGGCAGGAAGCAGATCAGACCATGGACAAAACCGAGCCTTGATGAGCTGCTATAGGGAGAAGTAACTGAAACTGAACACTCACAAACTGAAGTTCAAAATGAAGAAAGTCTCTTTTATGGGTCACAGGAGCACTGAAAGTGGTCAGGAGCAGGGCACTGATGAAGTCAAAGCAGAGACAGAGATACCAAACCAGACGGTCTTGCAGGAGTAGACCACTTTCTGGGGTCCATCAACCAGTTGAGAGGCACTCAAACGCTGATCAAGCAGAATGTGGAATAGTGTGCATTGGATGTACATGGGCAAGCATTTAAGTAAATTAAGGAGATAATCACAGCAGAACTGTGTTGCAAACTTTGACAATGAGAAGGGGCTGACACTTCAAGAAGGCAACTCACCGGGATGCCTTGGAGCAATGATCTTGCAGGAAAGTCAGCATACATATGCAGAGCTCTAACCAACTTGGGGATCTATTATGTGAAAACTGGAATGAGCTAAAGGCAATCCTTGGGTCATGCAAACGTCCTGAGAACTGTTTGTAAACTAATATCTTTGTAAGACAGAGACGTCCATTTTCTATAGCTACCAACATCGTATTGCTCTACATACACTTATGATAGTGCCATTTCATTGAACAATCACTAACACCAAGCAGAATTAAATAATGGAATATATGCTGTAATACAGTCATTAATGAATACCATAAAACATTTTAGTATTACTACTATTAGCTTGAAAAATTCGTGGGAGAATTTGCATAAAGTTGGATTTTTGTAAGTCAGCTCACTCGTAACCTGGGGAGCCCCTGTATTTGATGTGAGCTTTGGACTGATGAAGTTTCACCACTACACATTTGTAGAATTGTATATGTGGACACATATGTACATATCTACTCAAGATCATTGATAATAAATCCCTCCACAGAGCACCAATGAGAATGTAGAGAATGCTGTGAGGATGCAGACATACAATGTAAGAATTTGGCATTGCCTGGGCAAAGTCAGAGCTGACACAGTTAGCAGAGTTTATTTCAGGTACACAAGGGATGCCATGGATTTTCAGCTCTAGTATATCACCACAAGACTCATTTCAATCTCTCAGCCATTGACTCGTGAGATTGATGAGGCTACCAGACAAGACGAGATGATGCTGTGCCTGAAGTAAGTGACTCAGACACAATTAAAAGAGACAGTGTGAGGTTGAATGGCAGGCCAGACTTCGAAGCGAAAGATAACCTTGCTGCTTAATGAGACCAGATCCTCAAAGGTGAAAGGGTAATTGTTCCCAAACTATGGAGGAATGACATGATAAAACATTTACCGCTCACATCCAGCAGTAAACCAGGGAGATCATGTGCAGGAATGTGGGACCTACAGGTCTATTGAAAGGAACCACCCTATGGAAACTTTTCACTTTCATAGTTCTAGACAGACCTTGATCCATGTTGGGTCAAATTTATATCACCTTGTGGGAAAATATATCTGGTGACAGATGATCATTTTTGTTTAAATTTCTGGGAGACAAGATTTTATTGGACAACAATACCACACTTTAGACAGAGTAATAACAAGACCATCAAGAGAGGGTTCAGCCACCTACCCCTGACATTCAATCACTTTACCATCATTGAGCCCCATCATCAATACCCTGGGGATCACCACTGACCAAAATCTCAACTGGATCAGCCAAATAAATTTCACCACAACAGCAGGTCAGAGGCTGAGTATCCTACAAAGAATGACTTTCCACTTTACACCCTTGGTATTTCCAGCACCTACAAGGCAGAAATCAACAGTGTGACGGAATACTCTCCACTTGACTGGATGATGCCATTCTCAAGTAGCACAATACACAATACTACGGTATCGTGGCTCTGACAGAGACATGGCTGACATCAGGGCAGGAATAGATATTGAATATTCCTGGTTTTCAGTGTTTTAAAAGGGACGGGGGGGGAAGAAGAGGAGGAGGGGTGGCGATACTGTCAGGGACACAGTTACAGCTGCAGAAAGGGTGGATAATGTAGAAGGATCCTCTCTGAAGTCAATATGGGTAGAAGTTAGGAACAAGAAAAGGAGCAGTTACTCTACTGGGAGTATTCTATAGGCCCCCCGGTAGCAGTAGGGATACTGAGGAGCAGACTGGGAGGCAGATTTTAGAAAGATGCAAAAATAACAGGGTTATTATAGTGGGAGACTTCAACTTCCCAAATATTGATTGGCACCTGCTTAGTGCCAAAGGTTTAGATGGGGCGGAGTCTGTTAAGTGTGTCCAGGATGGATTCCTGTCACAGTATGTTGACAGGCTGACTAGAGGAAATGCCATATTAGATCTAGTTTTACGTAATGAACCGGGTCAGGTGATAGATCCATCGGTGGGTGAGCATTTGGGGGACAGTGACCACTGCTCCATAACCTTTAGCATTGTCACGGACAGGGATAGGAGCAAAGAGGACGGGAAGATATTTAATTGGGGAAAGGTGAATTATGAGGCTGTAAGGCGAGAACTTGAGAGTGTAAATTGGGATGACATTTTTGAAGGGAAATGTACTAGAGAGATGTGGTCATTGTTCAGGGATCTCTTGCAGGATGTTAGGGATAAATATGTCCCAGTGAGGCAAAGAAGGAATGGCAGGGTGAAGGAACCATGGGTGACAAGAGAGGTGGAAAAACTAGTTAGGAAGAAGAAGGCAGCATACATAAGGTGTAAGCAGCAAGGATCAGACAGGGCTCGTGAGGAATATAGAGTAGCAAGGAGGGAACTTAAGAAGGGGCTGAGGAGAGCGAGAAGGGGACAGGAAAAGGCTTTGGCGAGTAGGGTTAAGGAGAATCCCAAGGTTTTTTACTCATACGTGAAGAGCAGAAGGATGGCTAGAGTAAAGGTAGGTCCGATTAAAGACAAAGGTGGGAGGATGTGCCTGGAAGCTGTGGAAGTGGGTGAGGTTCTCAATGAATACTTCTCTTCAGTATTCACCAAGGAGGGGGATCTTGATGACAGTGTTGGTAAGGGTAATGTTCTAGAGTATGTAGATATCAAGAGAGAGGATGTGTTGGAGCTGTTAGAAAATATTAGGACAGTGTGGCGACTCACCGTCTAGTCGGGCGAACTGGCTCGGCAGTCGGGTCGCGCGGCGTCGGAGCGACGAGGCCCAAGATGGCGGCGGGCCTCGTCTTTCCGAGCGACGGGGAGAACCCGCGCGCGGGAAAGTCCTGATGACGTAGGACTTACGTCATTGCCGGTTTTTTTGGGCGGGAGTTTTTCTCCCTTAAAGGGCCCGCACAAGGCGGGAAAATAAACCAGTTCTGTTTGGCAATCCTCCGAGTAGAGTCTTGTTTTATTCCGCGGTAGCAACCGCTACAACAGATAAGTCCCCGGGGCCTGACGGAATATTACCCAGGCTGCTCCGCGAGGCGAGGGTGGAGATTGCTGAACTGTTGGCCAGGATCTTTGAGTCTTCGTTGTCCACGGGGATGGTACTGGAGGATTGGAGGGTGGCGAATGTTGTCCCCTTATTCAAAAAAGGTAGTAGAGATAGTCCAGGGAATTACAGACCAGTGAGCCTTATGTCTGTGGTGGGTAAGCTGCTAGAAAGGATGCTAAGAGATAGGATCTGTGAGCATTTAGAGAATCATGGACTGATTAGGGACAGCCAGCATGGATTTGTGAAGGGAAGATCTTGCCTCACTCGCCTGATAGGGTTCTTTGAGGAGTTGACCAGGAAGACTGATGAAGGTAGTGCAGTAGATGTGGTCTACATGGATTTTAGAAAGGCGTTTGACAAGGTTCCGCATGGTAGGCTTCTTCAGAAGGTCAGAGGCCAAGGGATCCAGGGAGGCTTGGCCGTGTGGATTCAGAATTGGCTTGCCTGTAGAAAGCAGAGGGTTGTGGTGGAGGGAGTGCATTCGGATTGGAGGGCTGTGACTAGTGGTGTCCCACAAGGATTGGTTCTGGGACCTCTACTTTTTGTGATATTTATTAATGACTTGCATGAGGGGGTGGAAGGGTGGGTTAGCAAGTTTGCAGATGACACAAAGATTGGTGGTGTTGTGGATAGCGTGGAGGGCTGTCGAAGCTTACAGAAGGATATTGATAGGATGCAGAGCTGGGCTGACAAGTGGCAGATGGAGTTCAATCCGGAGAAGAGTGAAGTGGTACACTTTGGAAGGACAAACTCCAAGGTGGAGTACAAAGTAAATGGCAGGATTCTGGGTAGTGTGGAGGAGCAGAGGGATCTGGGGTTTCTTATCCACAGATCACTGAAAGTTGCCACACAGGTGGATAGGGTAGTTAAGAAAGCTTATGGGATGTTAGCTTTCATAAGTCGTGGGATCAAGTTTAAGAGCCGCGAAGTAATGATGCAGCTTTACAAAACTCTGGTTAGACCACACTTAGAGTACTATGTCCAGTTCTGGTCGCCTCATTATAGGAAGGATGTGGAGGCATTGAAAAGGGTGCAGAGAAGACTTACCAGGATGCTGCCTGGATTAGAGAGTATGGATTATGAGGAGAGACTAAAGGGGCTAGGGCTTTACTCATTGGAGAGAAGAAGGATGAGGGGAGATATGATAGAGGTATACAAGATATTGAGAGGAATAGATAGAGTGGACAGCCAGCGCCTCTTTCCCAGGGCACCAATGCTCAATACAAGAGGGCATGGCTTTAAAGTAATGGGGGGGGGGGGGGTGGGGGGGAAGTTCAAGGGAGACGTCAGAGGGAGGTTTTTCACCCAGAGAGTGGTTGGTGCATGGAATGCACTGTCTGGGGTGGTGGTGGAGTCTGATACGTTGGTCAAGTTCAAGAGATTGTTAGATAAGCATATGGAGGAATTTAAGATAGAGGGATATGTGGGAGAAGGGGTTAGATAGTCTTAGGAGTGGTGTGAAGGTCGGCACAACATGGTGGGCTAAAGGGCCTGTATTGTGCTGTATTGTTCTATGGTTCTATGGAAGTGCCACAACCCAGTTCGAGGACAGTTCAGACATTTAAGGTTCTATGGTTCTAATAACATCCAAGAAAAGCTGCTGCTTGATTGACACATCAATCATCCAAAACATTCATTTCCTCTGCCATCAGCAGAGTGACTGTAGTCTACAACATGTACAAAGTGCACTGCTGTTACATGCCCAGGCTACTCTGATAGTACCTCCCAAACCAGTAGTCTTTACCACAAAGGAGGACAAAGGCAGCAGGTACATGGGAACATCATCACCTGCAGATTTCCCTCCATGTCACGCATCATTCTGCCTTGGAAATATAATCGTAACTCCTTCAGCGTCGCTGGATCTAAATCCTGCAACTCCCTCCCCAACAGCATTGTGGGAGCACCTTCACCCAGAAGCTTGCTCACTACCATAGTTGCAAGGGCAATTTAGGATGGGCAACGAATGCTCGTCCCACTAGCAACACAATCCCAAAACTGAATCAAAAGGCAGAGAATGCAGTAAAGAGAACCGCCGAGGACAACTGCTATCAGAATTAGATACTTACTTGAGCATCCTGGCCTACCTATGGCAATACCCCAACCCATGGGATAACAAGAAGCCCTGTCAGAGACTTGTTTAGATGTACTAGAACTTTACTCCTAAAAACAGCAAGACTCCTGGAACTAGAAGCACAAAAGAGTAGAGGGAGGGAGGTGACAACAGGAAGCAGCCATAAGACAACAAGCACATTATTATAGAAGTGCCAAAGAGCAACCATGGCTAAAAGTGGGGGAGACATGGAGGAAGAAATTCACATCAGACCCACAAACATGCAAGGCTCAAAGACACCATACCCTGGATTATAAGAGGCCATGGCAGAGACAGGAACCCTATATTGAAGGAAAAGGCTCCATCCACAGGAAGACCACTGAGGAGGCTTGTTTAACTGAAGCCAAGATGGAGACACTGGAGGAGAAAAAAAAGCCTTCTTTATCCTGGCTTCTGCCCTCTTCCTTTGCAGACCTGATGAAGGGTCTCTACCCAAAATGTAAATTGTTTATTTTACTCCACAGATGCTGCTTGACTTGCTGCGTTCCTCCGGCATTTTGTGTGTTGTCCTGAGTGCTTGACAGGATAGATGTTGGGATGTTTCCACCAGTGGGAGAGTCACAAACAAGGGAACACAGCTATAAAATAAGGGGCTGTCATTTAAAATTGAGGTGCATAGAAATTTCTTCTCTCGGAGGGTAATGAATCTCTGGAATTACTCTGCCCGAGGGTGGTGGAGGCCAGATCATTAGATATATAGATATATTTAAGATGGAGATAGATAAATATTTGAAAGATTGCGATTGAGGGTTATGGGGAACTGGCACAGAAGAGGAGTTGAGGCCAGCATTGATCAGCCATGATCATGTTGAATGGTGGGGCCTACACCTGCTCCTATTTTCTTGTGTTCTTTGGGGAAAAGAGTACAGAAATGGGCCCTTTGGCCCACCATGTCCATGGTGACCTTTTTGCCCATCTCCACCTTTCTTGTGTATTGTTGCAATGGTGGTTGGGGACAGGAAGTTCCAGGAGGTGGCTCTTGGAAAGAAAGCACCAGGAAGAGTTTTAAATGGCTCTGGAAGCTATTTCATAAAAAAAGGACTTTTGTTAAGAGTTAAAAACCATCAACTACTTTTAGTAGCTTAGCATGCGAATATGGGAGATATTGAAACATACAGTATTTGGCCTTAATTTTAGATACGCACTCTGAAAGTGGTTTCAATACTCCAACACCAAGGTGAGCATCATCGGCATATCAGAACTCACACCCAGCACCAGATCTGAGAGATGCAAGGTACACTCTGGTATTAACTTACTTCTGCCAGCAGGTGGCATGCATCACATGCCCACAGCTTCCTACATGAGTGCCACAACCCAGGTCAGGATGCATGATGATCGGATCGTAGTTGTCTAAAGTAAACAAGGAAAAAAGAAAAATGATCAAAACAAAGTCAGAGATACGCAGCATATAAACAGGCCCTTTGGACCACCGAGTCCATGCCAATCATCAACCATCCATTTACAGCAATCCTTCATTAGCCCCAATTAATTCTCCCCACATTCCCATCAACTCCCCCCAGATTCTACCACTCACCCACACATGTGGCCAAATAACCAACCAACCCGTATGTCTTTGGGGTGTGGGAGGAAATCGGTGCCCTCAGGGAAACCCATGAGGTCACAGGGACAACGTGCAACCTCCACAAGCATCCAAGGTCAGGATCCAAATGGGCACTCTGATGCTGTGAGTTAACAGCTTTAACACACATTAAACAAAATGATGGGGAAAAAAACTAGTAATAACTGGAACAACATTTAGACCTTGCTCTGTCAATAAGATAGATTATGGGTGATGCAAACCTTAACTCTTTGCTTCAAATAGCTTGTCATCCATATCCAATAGAATACAACTGGTCTCAGATTTGTTTTTTTATTCCCTCAGCGCCCACAGTATTCTCAGGAAGAGAGTTCCAGGTACTATTAAATTGTGAGGAGATGTGGAACCATAATCATTTAATACCCTTATCCAATAAAGAATCTTGATTTTGATCTGTTTTGAAAGCTTCAATTGCCCTACCCTATCTGTAAGCAGTGTGATTGGCTTTGTGAAAATGGATACACTGAAGAAAGGTGTGATAAAGGCAAATGTAACCAATACTGGAAATGAACACAACAATGAAAAGTAAATTTGCTACCTCACCTAGAAGCAAACAAGGGAGTATATTTCTATCAATATTGAATAAATGGACAGCCTAAAATCAATGCTCGCCAATGATTTCAAATACCCTCAAAAAGCACTTTCTCTTCGAATGCATGATGTATAGAAATTGGATATTCCCACATGGATGCCAGATAACTCCCTGATGGAACCAAACAACTGAATCAATTAAATTCTCAGTTGCTTTTAATCAAACATTCCTAAGTAACAACCATGATCACAGATTTGGTACATCAATAGGTTTCAACTGATACAATTGTTATAACATCTAGAGCAGTTCTACACTACGATCCAAAGCAAACATAATGCACATTCCTTCCAAAAGCCTGGTGTTGTTTAAATGTGAATATAAACAAAGGGCAGTGTTTACAGAATGCGGTATTTGACCACAGATTTTCCACATCCTCTGCAGCGAGTTTGTGGCAATTGTTAACATGTTAAAGCAACAGCATATCCCTTCAACCAAAGTGAAGAATTGTCACTGAGACAGACAAAGTCCAAACTAGGATAAACCATTAATTGATTTAAGTATAACCAAAAGTAAAATAAAGATAGGGAAAATCAGATAGGGCAAAGGTAAATGAGGTCAACAACAAAAATCCTTTCAACTCTACATAAATTTTCTTTGAGGAAATGAGACTCCACACTTTTCAGTGCAAGGAGAGATTTCAGCAGTAGTTGCTCCTTAATGCTTCCTAAAAGTTCATATTCCTGAATGTCAAAGCCCTAACATTTTATCAAGAAATTTTAGCCAAGTACACCAAATTCACACTATTGTAGTAATTTTAAAGACTGTGCCATATGGAGGATTTTACTAGATTCTTGCATTTTAACTGTGTACAGCAGTCAGCTGTGGCCCAGTTGACAGCACATTGTAGATTCAAGTTCCACTCCAAAGAGTATACAATAGTCTAGGCTGATATTCCATTGCATTACTGTGGGAATGCTATGCCAGAAATGCTACCATTCAGCTGTTAAATCAAGCTATCATCTGCTCTCTCAGGTGGACATAAAAGCTCTCCTGTCACTACTTTTAGGACCAGCGTTATCTCCCATGTCATCAGCAATACTTATCAAAATAACTAAGATAAAATATCTAGTTAGTCATTGTCATATTATTTTTTGTAAGATCTCACTGAGTGCAAATTAGCTGCATATTTCCAAAAGTAGAACAGAAACTGTATTTCAAAAGTACAGCCTCAGTTCTCTGCATCGAAGCAATCTGCAGGAAGGATATGGTAGCAATAGGGGGAGCACAGAAGAGATTCACCAGGATGTTGCCTGACATGGAGGGCTTTAGGCAAGAGGAGAGTTGAGATAGGCTGGGTTTGTTCTCACTAGAATGTAGAAGACTGAGGGGGTGACCTTATGGAGGTTTACCAAATTTTGAGGGCATAGATAGGATAGTCAGTCAGGACCTTTTTCCGGGGACAGGGGAGTTCGTAACTAAAGGGCACACATTTAAGATGAGAGGGGAGAAATTTAAAGGAGATCTGAGGGGTAAGTTTTTCCACACAGAAGGTGGTGAATTCCTGGAATGAGCTGACAGAGGTGGTGGTGGAGTCAGACACTGTTGCAAAATTTAAAAGGCATTTGAACAGGTACTTTGATAAGGATTTCAGAGCGTAGAGGGATACGGGCCTAATGTGGGTAACTGGCAATAGTTTTTATAGGCATCATTGTCGGCATGGACGAGGTGAGCCCAAAAGGTCCGTTTCTGTGCTGTACAATTCTGATTCTATGATCTCAAAGAAATGCGAAAGGTAGTACATAAGTCCAAGTCTTCACATTGCTGTTAGATTTAGATTACAATAATGATGACCGCTGATGATTCTGCCATTATTAGTAAAGTAATACTGAGGCAATGGTTTCAGTTAGGGAACATCATCCATACCAAAGGGTAAATAAGAATGGCGGGACTGTCAAATGCAATATCAAAAAATATACAGGTGTACTTTGTATCCATGGATAGCAATGATCATAACCATGCATATTCCAGGAGAGTGTTTGGTCTTGAAAGATGTTAAAGGCATCCGACAGGATCTCCCTCCACATAGCATTAACTCAAGGTGGATGCATGAGGCGAAGCAAAAAGTTGGAGTCCTTCCAGCCATCTGCTTCCAGCTACAGGGGCAGACACATAGGCCCAAGACCAAACAACTGACACCAGATCACTGGGGCAAGTGAAGCAGCTCCTGGTTTAATTTGTCATCCATTACTACGGGATAATGTGTGTTGGTATCAGCAGAGTAAATTTAATTATGATGGACAGGAATGGTGGGGAAATAAAAGAGGGACTTCTGTTATGACTGGTTAGAAGAATATTTTTCTTTACTTCCTATTCCATAGTTTGAGTTAAAACAATACTCATCACACCAAAGTATTATGATAAACCTCACACTGGGTTCCCATTCACTAACTAACGCTCACAAGTGATTGTGTATACTGGGTGGCCGAAGGCTTTGCGATCTTATCAGAAATTGGCCTTGAGTTTCAGATTAAAAGTTAACTTCCACATGGTAAGGGAATTTTATTTTATTTTTTCAAAGAATGTAGCTTTACCTCCTATATTTGTTATGATTCGAGACCTATTTTTAGTCAAGGCTGTGGATCTCTGAACACAAGCCGCTAGTACCATGGCCATTTCATCTGTTTTCACTTCCTGCTCTTCCTGACATAAGATGCAAGTCAGTATTATTTTCTCAGCTGCTGTTGCACCTTGCATTGGTCCCAGCGCTACACCAGAATCCTCCGCCAGTGGAATGCTGAGGAAAAACAAATTGCATATGGATTTTAAAAAGCAGATTTATTACATGGACAAAAGAAATCCTTGTGTTTAGTACATTTTCCTTCATGCATTTTTTTATTTTACCTGATCAACTGTACCAAATCTATGAATTTATAGGAAAATACATTGTCTCTTTCACTTGAGAGTTGTATATACAAAAAAATGACTTAAGAGAGATTAGAACAGAAAATGCTGGAAAATCATGGTAGTCCTGATGAAAGGTCACTGACCAGTAATAAAACTTTTTTTTATTTATACAGCACAGTAACAGGCCCTTCCAGCCCAACGAACCCGCGCCACCCAAGTTAACCTACTAACCCATACGTCTTTAGAACAGTAATGTTAACTGTTTTGCTCTCTCTGAAGATGCTGCCTAACCTAATGGGTATTTCCAGCATTATGTATTTATGCTTAAATTCCTAGCTTCTGCAACTTTTGCTTATCAATTATCCTTGGAGAATTACCTGTGCAATTACTGTTTCTCAACCTTCATTCCTTTGTTAAGTTTAACATTAGACAGTGTTTAACAAGATGTCTTACAGCACTATCAGACAAAAAAAAAGTGTCTCCGGACTGGAAGGAAATGAATAGAGGCAACCTATAGGGCTCTATGCTGCATGCAGAAGTGATTTAGACTTGAAAACTGAATTTGCAAGTATTATAAAAATTGTCTACACGTGGAATAAAGGTATTGATAATAATATGAAGAACAGCATCAAAACAAAGGAAAATATTGTAATTGATAATAAGATTGACCATAAATATCACAATTCATAGCAGTCTAGAAGCCACTTATTCTTATAATGTACATGGAATAGAAGAACAAAGACCTGGGAATACAGATGAAATACTTCAGAAATACCAACACATTGTTATACAGAGAGCAAATGAGGAACTGGGGGTCATTTCCTGGTAAATGGAATGCAAAGGCAGGTAATTAATGTTAAATTTATGCAGAACCATTATGAGTTGAGCACAGACAGGAGCACTGCAAGCTGATGTATTCTTCATATTACAAGGAATATTAAGAATGTTACAAGAATTAGGAGGTGGTAGCTATCAAGACAGACTTTTAGACTGGAACTTTTTCCCTATGAAAACAAACTAATGGAAGCCTTTAAAATTATGACAGGGATGTGCAGAAACTGAGCAGAATTTTGACCTTTGCCTGGGCCATTGTATTGTTTGCCATTACATTCGCCACCACTTTCCCTTTACACAACAGAATATAGCATCACCAAGCAAGGAGCAAAATGAGAATGCTTGCTCATCTTTTTATGTCACATACCTATCATTCTCAGCTATGATCACCCCTTGTTTTTGAGCTTCTGTCACCTTTTCATATAGGTGTTTGTTTGATTCAATGAAGTTTTTCTGCATTGCAGACATCTGTGCCATGATCTTCTGCCGATATAATTTGGCGGCATCTGCTTTCCGTTTTCGCTCAGCCTTATCTTTTTCCTGTACAGTCTGCAGTGCAAAAAGGAACTTTATGCAACATTTTACACATGTTAGACATGGGATAAATACTCTCTTGGACTTTCAGGGACAATACCCTTACTTTTCTTTGAATAGTGCCACTGTGATGGTTGGTGGGGCCCCAATTTAATGTTTCATCCACAAGACACCAGCTCTGAAATGCTGCTCTGGATGCATCAACCTAGATTGTGCGCATGAATTCATGACCCTGGCCTCAGAAGTGGAAGGACTACCACTGAGTTACATCTGACACTTTCGCCACACCTCAAACCATCGATTGAGCAGCTGCAAACTAAGACTAGGACTCTCAGTTACTTTGTTCAGCTGCCATTAACATGTTAAAAGGATTTTTTAATTTATGAAGTCAGCTGGCTTTAGCCTGGCAGAGCCAAAGCTGAGAGGGAACCAGTGGGCTGCTGGAGTCCTCAGCTTTGTTTTCGTATACATAACAAAATAATATCAAAATAGCATTACCTCATTTGCTCTTTGGATGTCAGTGTCTGCTGAACTGGGGCTTGATTTCTCCCTCAGCTTTTTCACAACATCAAACATCTGGAAATATACAGAAGTACATTTATTCCTTCAAATGTTCTTTGACCCTTTTGAGAGAATGTGGTCCAATTTTCTCATTTTTTCTCATCCTTCATTCATGTTCAACATACTATAGTTTTGAGGATTCATATGGTAAGGCTACCTGAGTTCATCTGCAGTGTGAAGTTTTCTCACAAGTTAACCCTTACTCCCTGGTGACCTGGAGTGATATCTTTCTTTGAAAAAGGACCGTTGATTTTCAGGAAAGGTTCTGTAATGATTTCAGAGTAAACCTAAACAAGTGTTAGTTCATTGCATAGTTTACTTTAGATTGTACATTAACGATTTGGATGATGGAGTAAATGGTTTTGTGGCTAAGTCTGCGGATGACACCAAGATAGGTGGAGGAGTAGGGAGTATTGAGGAGACAGGAAGGTTGCAGAGAGACCTAGATAGTTTAGGAGGATGGGCAAGGAAATGGCAGATGAGATTCAATGTTGAGAAATGTGCAGTTGTACACTTTGGAAACAGAAATAAACGGGCAGATTATTGTCTAGAAGGAAAGAAAATTCAAAGTACAGAAGTACAAAGAGACTTGGGGGTACTCGTGCAGGATATCCTAAAGGTTAACCACCAGGTCAGATCGGTGGTAAAGAAAGCAAATGCTATGTTGGCATTCATTTCGAGAGGTATAGTGTATAAAAGTAAGGAAGTGTTGATGAGGCTCTACGGGGCACTAGTGAGGCCTCATTTGGAATACTGTGCACAGTTTTGGGCCCCATATCGTAGGAAAGATGTGCTGATGTTGGAGACGGTTCAGAGGAGATTTACGAGCGTGATTCCCGGAATGAAAGGGCTTACGTATGATGAGCGTTTGTCGGCTCTTGGACTGTACTCACTGGAGTACAGAAGAATGAGAGGGGACCTCATAGAGACATTTAAAATGTTGAAAGGACTGGACAGAGTAGATGTGGCTAGGCTGTTACCCTTGGTGGGTGAGTCCAGGACCAGAGGGCACAATCTTAGAATTAGAGGGTACAGGTTTAAAACAGAGATGAGGAGAAATTTCTTTAGCCAGAGGGTGGTGAATTTGTGGAATTCCTTGCCACGTACAGCAGTGGAGGCCAGATCATTGGAGGCGTTTAAGGAAGAGATAGACATATATCTAAATAGTCGGGGTATCAAGGGATATGGGGATAAGGCCGGAAATTGGGGTTAAATAGTGTGTTATCTTTTGCACCTGCCCCCCCCCCCCCACCACAATTTCTCATTTCTTTTTCTTTTTTCCTTTTCCTTGGAGCAGACTCAATGGGCCAAATGGCCTACTTCTGCTCCCTTGTCTTGTGATCTTGTGATTATAAAATGAAAACAGAAAATACTGGAAATACTCAGCAGGTCAGGCTGCATCTGTGGGAAGAGAGTCATTTTTCTGACAAAGGGTCTTTGATCTGGAATGTTAATTATTTCTTTTCCCCACAGATGCAGCCTGTCTTGTTGAATATTTCCAGGATTTTACTGTTTTTATCTTAGATTTCCAGCATCTGATTTTCACTTACATTAGATTATATTAACGAAGGATATTACAAGGGCTTACTGCTTGTGATAAACCTTTAACTGAACAATAGAGGAAGGTGACTGCAAGATACTCGATACATCATTTAAGAAACAACTACAACTCCAATCAGAGTTTGCAAATCACAATTCGTATTTCTTTCAGATCCAATGGCAACATCAAATCATTGTTGATGAATCTTGTTCAAAACATAATTCCATGAATTTTATAACAACAGTTAATAAACTAAGTTATATAAGATGTTGAGGGTTTGCGATTCAAAGAATTGAAGACAGCAAACCCACTTAAGGGCCTGGAGTCTCTGTACTTTAGATTAACTAACCTATCTTCCAAGCCCTAGTGGAGCAGGCATGCACTCAAATGCTCACCAGAACTACCACAGAATTTAGCCTCCAATCACTATTGTTTCTAATCATTAGGCGGCAAGGCTAGTTCACACTAATTTGTGTCACAAATCATAACAATAAACCTTATTGTATATAGTGTTACAGCTGAGTATTTTTTAGATCAGGAAAAAATATAATGGAAATAAATGTCCGTTTTAAGAGGCCATATATCCTTTACCCCTTCTCTATTTCAAGCTGTATTTACAATAACATCTTTGGTCAGAAAGATTCAACAATTAAGTTCAACAGTTCTTGTAAAGAACAAGAGATAGTCATGAGCCTATTTTCACCGTTCAGTCAGATCATCCTAATCCCATTTACCCAATTTTGGTCTGTATTTCTCATTACTTGTAACAAGAAATAACAGATTTCAGTCTGGGAAATTCCAATTGATTTTTGAGAAATGTATTCCTGATTTCCTCTATCATTTGTATGAAAGTACTTTCTGAAGTCACCCATGAATAGAGTAACTCCAATTTGAAGATAATGCACCCTTCTTTTTTCTCTTCCCCACCAGAGGAAATATCTGTAATCAATCCTGCTGAAGGCTCCTACAAAAAAGTGGTTTTTAGTCACAAAATGTTTGCTCTTCAGATAGTCCACCAACCTCTCAAGTAGTTTGGGCAAGACTGCAGAATTCGCTTTCCATGAAAAAGCTGGAGTGCAAGAACCTTCAGTCAAAGTTACAGCCCAGGTGTAGAATGCTAACATTTAACTACCACATCATTGTGCAATGAAAGAACACAGTGGCAGAAGCAAGCTATTAAGGCCCTCGAGACATAGCATGCCCACAAGTTCCTAACCCCTACGTCTTTGGAATGTGGGAGGAAACCCACGCAGACACAGGGAGTACGTACAAACTCCTTACAGACAGCGGCTGGAATTGAACCTGGGTCGCTGGCACTGTAATAGCATTACGCTAACTGCTACACTACCGTGCCAGCCCCTTAATTCCATATCCCTCAATCTTTGCCAATTTTATCATTCAATCTCAGTTTTGAAACTTTCAAAAACAGAAAACACCAGAAGTCCAGCACATTATCAGTTTTACCTGTAAGGTATAAATAATCATGTCCTTCTGGGCGTCTAATTGATGTACGTGTTTTAGTTTCTCCAGGAGTGACAGGATGCTCTCAGCATTCACGGCAGAACTACCCATCCCTTCAAAATAACAAAAAAAAACAATTTTTAAGAAAATCAAATGCACACCTGGAAGAATAGAAGTAAACTGGTCTTGTACCATATACTGACAATGATATTTTCACAAGAAATGCTCTGTAAAGTCAGATCAATAGTTTCCCATCTCTTTAAAATTCTGATTCAATTCACAATTAGAGTTGCAAGGCCCAATTTGGCAGCATTACTGGCTTGACAAACATACTATGCTTGGATGGTATGTGTGGGCAAATGAAAGAGCAGGCAAAATTCAAATGTGCACTGTATTAAGAATAGAAGTTATACAACTTCAAGAAAAATAATGATGTAGTATTAAAATTTCAGACCTCACTCAGTACAAAGAATTACAGGAGGAATCATGCACGTTAGAAGCTATGGAATTTTAATTTTGTCACTGATGGGAGAGATGACTTTTGGATAAAACACTTAATACTGGCAAAATCTATAACATTCTCAAGGGAAAATCTTGTGCCATGTAATAACAGAGATAACCAGCAGGCCGACTGCAGCATACTCATCAGACTGCAGGGAGTATAATTCAGGAGTGTGAGGGGAGAGGGGTGTACAAGTTTATGACTCTTGGATAGAAATTCACAAACTGCAGTCACAAAATAGTGTGACACATATCTGGAGCCCATCTAAAGCACCAAAACCTAATTTTAAATAATAAGCCTTTGAACAGTATTAGAGTTGACAGCTGACACCAGTGGGAGCGGCAGTGTTACCACCATAAATTTCTATGCAGTATGATTTTGATTTAAACTGCAATGGAACGTTATAAGCTATTAGCATAGAAGCATATTCCAAATACCAAAGCAGCTCAAATACTTACTTGTTGCTTTGAGATAAACATCAAATGTCACATCTTCCTCTGCAATGACTCCTTCTAGCTGTCTCTGTTCTTCTTGCAGAGCCATGCAGATGAGATGAAGGGTCTACATAATGAAGAAAAGCACAATCTAATGCTGCTAGCCACACAGAATATTATGTCATTAACAAAGAAACCATTACAAATATTCAACTCATTTAAAAGATCAACATGGTAATGCTTTGGTAGTTGATTTCCCGTTCTCCCCCACCTCCTCACTCCAGGACTCCTTTCGGGAAGTCCTGTAATTGGAAGTGGTGCAACTGAATTTGAATTTCATGCTGCAACAGCCTCAACTTCAAGCAGGCGTGTGGCCTTTCACACAGAACTGTGCATTTCAAGGAGAACAGTGTTTGGGTAATTCTTACGGTATCTGTACTCAGAGGAATAGTGTGGAATGCTGAACAAGCAAAAACAAAGTAAGGGCGACAAGCAGCAGAGGAACATTGAGATGAAAAAGACTGTCCTTCTAGTTTGCACTCTCCCATTCTGTGGTCACATGTTAACATAAAAGATCTAACAACCTCTAGCAATTAGGATACAACTTTAGCTTTTACACAGCTGGAAGTCGATAGAGGGTTAAACTGAAAAGCAGAAGGAACAAGGAATACAAAATAAATTTACCTGTACAAATATAATATAAAAGACCGGAGTCCCCATTCTTTGTTCTCAAAATACAAGTTAAAAAGCTGCATAATACTATTTTTGAATTTATGACAAAATGCAGTAAATCCATTCTAATTTTTCAAAACTGACTTAACGAGGTAATCAATACCCTCCAAGTTCATACCTTCTGTACCACTGCTTCACTGCACAACTGCCCAAGGGAATCCACAGCTCGTTGAAGAACTGTTCTGAGGATTAGCATGAAAACGTCACAGTTCAAAATGTTCACAACCTTTGCAAATGTTGAAAAAAACTGAGGAAGGGCAGGAGGTGGAAGAGCTGCAAAACACAATGTAAAATGGCTATTTAATAGCTTGAAAAGAGAGTGAAAACTATTGGTGCACAAAGGCATAGTCATCCTTTAGATGAAAAAGGTAGTATAAAAGACACAGCATCAAACTTTAGTTCCCAAGGATCCTCATCAAATAACTTCCTATGTTATCGGCTCCCTCACTTCCTAAATGAATGAGGGAAACCTTTGAATGCCTTCAGCTGCCTTCGGGATGGCCTAGATAGGGTGGGGTTTTCCTTGGAGCAGAGGCAGCAGAGGAGGGGCCTGAGGGGATGTTCATAATTATGAGAAGCTTAGACAGGGTAGATGGTAAAGAAACTTTTCCCCATGGCGAGATAGTCTAAGACCAGAGGGGATGAGGAGTAAGGGTGGGGATGGGAAGAATTTTTTCCCCCCCCACCCAGAGGGTGGATACAATCTGGAATGCACTGCCTGAGAAGGTGGTGGAGGCAGGTACACTCAACATTTAAGCATTTACGAGAAATAGTAAGCTTGCAAATGACACTAAAATAGGTGGTGTCGTAGACAGTGAAGAGGAGAATCGAGAATTGCGCGGGATCTTGATCGGCTGGGTAGGTGGGCAGAGGAATGGCAAATGGAATTTAATTCAGACAAGTGTGAAGTGAAGGACAAATCAAGGTAGGACTTTTACATTGAACAGAAGGGCCCTGGGTACTGTTGTAGAACAGAGGGACCTTGGAGTACAGGTGCACAGTTCCTTTAAAGTGGAGTCACAGGTAGGAACAGGGCAGTGAAGGTGGCTTTTGGCATGTTGGTGGCCTTCATCAGTCAGGGCATTGAATATAGAAGTAGGGAGGCAGCAGCTCTACAAGCTGTGCACTATGGTGCCCTGTGGAAGAGCTGGAAGAAATAATGTAGCATAATCATATTTGCGATTGTACAAGATGTTGGTGGGGCCACACTTGGAGTATTGTGTTCAGTTTTGGTCACCCTGTTACAGGGAGGATGTGATTAGACTGGAAAGAGTGCAAAAAAGATTTATGAGGATGTCGCTAAGACTCAAGGAATTGAGTTACAGGGAAGGTTTGACAGGCTGGGCCTTTACTCCTTGGAGTATAGGAGACTGAGAGGTATACAAAATCATGAGGGGCATAGATAGGGTGAGCAGTCCTTTTTTCCAGGGTTGAGGAATCAAAAACTAGAGGATTTAGTTTTAAGGTTAGAGATGAAAGGTTAGAGATAAGAACCTGAGGGACACTTTTTTTTTACACAGCAGGACACTTTCTTTTTTTACACCAGTTTTTTTTAAACCAGTTACAGAGGACGTGGTTGAGGTAGGTTAAATTAGATACATTTAAGAAGTATGTGGACAGGTATATGGATGACATGAGTTTAGAGGGATATGGGCCAAGTGCTGGGAAATGAATATAAATCTTGCTCGACATGGACAAGTATGGGTTGAAGGGCCACTTCCCATGCTGTACAACTCTATGACTCTATCTGGACTCGCAATTGAATCACCAGGGCAAGTGCTGGTAAATGTTTGGCATGATGGTTGGCATGAACATGGTGAGCTGAAGAGTTTGGTTTTGTGCCGAGGACAATATGATTATGCTACATTATTTCTTCCAACTCTTCCACAGGGCACCATAGTGCACAGCTTGTAGAGCTGCTGCCTCACTGTTCCAGTGACCAGGGTTGAGTCCTGACACCTGGCACTGTGTGGGATTTGCAGCATCTATGGAGAGAAATGGACAGTCGATGTTACAGGTTGAAACCTTTCATCTGAACCTTTCAGGAGCAATTCAGATGAATGTCAATTAAATTTATTGAGTTTCTGCCAGCTCTATCTTCCCATTCGCTTCAATGGGAACACTGTGGCTATGCCAAGTTAACCAGGTTCAGCTGTCAGGTTCCCCAGCATGGAGAGCGGAGAAATCTGAGCAAGTTTGTGCAGTCATAACATTCCGTGAGTAACAGGTGGCACAAGCACAAACAGTGACACAGGCTGCAAAGTAGAAAATGCCAGATGCAAGGCTCGTCTTTGGAACTTCCACTTCATAACAAAAGAAAGTCCACCAGAAGAATCCAGAAGAAATTTGCCATGTCCCCTTTAACCCTCACCAATGTCTATAGATGCATAAAAAGCATCCCATCCGAATGCATCACAGCTTGGTATGGCAACTGCTCTGCCCAAGACCACAAGAAACTGCAGAGAGTTGTGGACATAGCTCAGCACATCATGGAAACCAGCCTCCCGTCCATGGACTCTGTCTGTACTTCTCACTGCCTCGGTAAAGCAGCCAGCATGATCAAAGACCCCACCCACCTGGGACATTCTCTCCTCCCCCCTCCCATCGGGCAGAAGGTACAAAAGCCTGAAAGCATGTACCACCAGGCTCAAGGACAGCTTCTATTCTTCTGTTATTAAACTATTGAACTAGAATAAAATGGACTCTTGACCTCACAATCTACCTCGTTATGGCCTTGCACCTTATTGTCTGCCTGCACTGCACTTTCTCTGTAACTGTAACATTTTATTCTGCATTGTTATTGTTTCCCCTTGTACTACCTCAATGCACCGATGTGATAAAATGATCTGTATGAATGGCATGCAAAACAAAGTTTTTCACTGTACCTCAGTACACGCGACAATAATAAACCAATTCACCAAGATCCACCCTCACAGTGAAGCACCAAACAAGTTTATAAAAGACTTATAAAAATGTAACCAAAATAAGGAAAGATTGCTGGGAATTTTTATATTTCTGGAAGATAGAAGATTAGGAGGCAATCTGAAAGGGTTTGAAGCTTATTTCCACTTGTTTCAAGAATAAAGAAGCTTCAATACAAAGTAGTTAACTACAAATCAGCATAAAATTTAGCAGGAATTTAGTTACATAAGGTCTTAAAGTAGAACTCATGATTACATCTGGTGGCTGGAGCAGTGTGCGAGAGAAAGTTCAACAAATACACAAGGTGTGAAGGGGAGAAGACAGGAAAATGAGGCAAGTTGAGAAGTAGTGATTAGGAGGGGAAAGTCAGTGTTCAATATAAACACCGAAAATAACCAGATGCTGTACAATTTTGAACATCAATCTCTCTGAAACATTTTGCACAAGTCTGCAAGAGAAATTACTAGATCTGAGTTGCTCCCGAAAATCTTGTCCCTTTGTACAATGGGCAAGGGAGGAGTTATTTCTTATCTACCTTGCCAATAACTGCCTTAGTTAGATCCCTGCACCATCATCCACAATCATCCAGCTGGTGGAACTGAATTTGCCTTGTGCAATTCCCATCGAGCCAGTTGCACACAGAGAATCATCAGCAAAGCTACCTTGTCCCATGCATACTCCTGTCTCCAGCTGCCCCTTTACTACATCAAATACACATACTATCCCACAATCACCTCTCAACTCCAACTGTTATACAGCTTTTCTATGTCTAGTAGCAGATGATTAGAAATTTCCTCCAACTAAATATCATGGAGTGGACAGAGCTGGCCATTCAACACTTCAAATCTGCAGTGACGTATTTTTCTATGCCTTACTTATTTAAGTACGTGCCTAAATGACTCTTAGACATAGTAATTGTATCTGATTCCACCACCTCCTCTGGTGGTACAACACAGATATCAACCACTCTCATTGTGGAAAAAAAAACTTACCAAAGAAACCTTTTAAAATTCCTTCCTCCCATCTTAAACTTATCCCCTCTTGTTTTTGACACCCCTACCATGAGAAAAAGATTTTGACTATCTACCTTATCTATGCCTCTTATATACCTCCATCAGGTCACCCCTCAGCCTCCTTCACTCCAGGAAAATCAAGCCCAGCCTATCTAATTACTCCCCATGACTAAAGTCCTTCAATCCAGGTAACGTCTCCTCTGCACTCTCTCCAGCACTATCACAACCCACACTGATTAGTTGGTAAGGTGAGTAGAGCAATGGCAGATGGAACTTAATCATGAAAAAGGTGTGAGGCAAAGCACTTTGGGAAGATTAGTAAGGCTAGGATATGCACAATGAATGATAGGGCCCTCGGAAGTACTAAGGAACAGAGGGACCTTGTCTAATGATCCCCAAAGACAGTAGCACATATAGATAAGGTGGTTAAGTAAAAGGCATATGGGATACTTGCCTTCATCAAGCAGGATCTAGAATACAAGAGCGGGGAACATATAGTTCAACCAAACAAAACATAGGTCAGACTACTGATAGATTAGTTATGAGGAGAGACTGGATAGGCTGGGCTCATTTTCCTTTGAGCAGAGGAGGCTGAGGGGAGACCTGACGGAGGTATACACAATATAGGTAAGGCAATAAGAATCTTTTTTCCTTAGCGGGGAGTACAGATTTAGGGTAAGGGGTAGGAGATTTGAAGATTTTTTTTAGCCATTTGTATTAATCCCATTTTATTCTTCGCAAATTCCCATAAATTTCCCCCAAGATTCTACCACAGGATAGGCAACTTACATTGGCCAATTAATCTAGTAACATCCTATGCACATCCTTGGGATGTGGGAAGAAACTGGAGCACACAGAGGAAATCTATGGAAACACAGGGAGATCCACACAGGCAGCACTGGAGGTCAGGATTGAACCCCATTCAGTGGGGTTGCAAGGCAGAGCTCTATTAGCTGCACCACTGTGCTGCCCTTGCCTGATCTTCTGTTCTTCCCCTAGTCCCTTTTTCATACAAGGGTATCTTGTTTGCTATTCTCCAGTCCTTGGGGCCTCTTCCCTATTTAATAATAGGACGATTATGGTCCTTACCTCTGCAAATTCTACCCTTGCTTCATTCAGGAAACTCAGGTGACCCCATCCCCTCTGGGTGAATATTACGTTTAGCAGCCTTTCCAGGAAGTTCTTCTTTATCAATTTTAGGCTATCCAGTATATCATGATTTTTGCTTTAAAATTATGATTGTAACATCATCACCCTGGTAACATCAGTTATAAAGTACTCATTTAATACCTTAGCCATGTCCTCTCCCTCCATGAGAGTATCCGTTTTGCTTTCTAATTGGCCCCATTCCCCCCTCTTATTATTTAAATACATATAGTGTATATTTTGTTTTCATTTTATGTTAGCTGCCACTTTGCTTTCTTATTCTCTCTTTGCCCTTATTTCCTTTGCCCCACTTTCCATCCATTTATATTCAGCCTGGTTCTCACGTATCATCAATCTGGCACATGCCTGAATCCCCCATTTATAGCTTCATCATGCTATCTCTTGCACAATCCAGGGAATTCTTTACACATTTGTCAGATCTTTCCCATGAGGAAATGAACTTACACTGTACTCAAATAGTCTGCTTTGAAGGCAGAGACTATTCCATTAGTTTTACCAGGTAATCTTTGAATGCAATTCAGCAACTCTCAATTCCCAATCTTGCAAAAATTTCTTTAAATACCTGCAGTGATAGAGCCTCCACAACCCTCTGGGGTATTGAATTTCAGAGATTTACCATCTTTGTGAGCCGAGATTCTTATACACCTGTTTTGAATGACTACCCCTCACTTTTTTTCTTTTGATGCTCCCTCGTTAGTGGAAACATTTCAACCTCTACTTTGTTATGCCTCCTTAGGATTTAATGTTTCAATAAGATCACCCCTCATTCTTCTAAACCCCAAAGAATACAGGTCTAACATAACAGTACAACCCTTTCATCTGAATAAAGGGACAAAAATAGTACCCATTACTTCCACATTCTGTACAATTAGAGCATAGAACAGTACAGCACAGGATTAGGCCTTTCAGCCCACTAAGTCTGTGCCAACCATCGTGTCAATCTACCTCATCCCACCTGGCTGCATTATAACAATACTTCTCTATTTTTAAACTCTAACCTGCCAGCAATAGAGACCAATATGCCATTTGCCTTCTTAATTAATGGCTGCACCTGCACACTAACTTACTGCATTTCATCCACAACTAACTAGATCCCTCTGTACTCCACTTACATGCAGTTGTTTTCCATTTAGATAATAGTCTGCCTTTTGATTTGGTTACCAAAATGCATGACTTCACACTTTCCCATGTAAATCTCCAGGTTCTGCGCACTTCCTCAACCTATCCCTATGCTGTTTCAGATCACGTCATCACGACGACTCCCCATCTCTAACTGTGCAACGTCACCCACTGTCAATGGTACTTTAGTTCACTTCACTATTCCAATTCCCATAATAGTTCTCACAAAAAGGCTTTCCTTTATTCTTTTTGCACTGCAGATTAACGTCACTCTAAATCCTCACATCACCCAACAATATTGAGTGACCCTACTTATATAACCAAGGGCTTTTATTTGAGGCAGCAGGAGGGACAGAACAAGCTTGTTTGTCAGAATCAGATTTATTATCACTGACATACGATGTGATAGCAGTACAGTGCAAGACATAAACTTATGATAGATAGATAGATAAAAAAAGGAGGAATAACAAGATAGTATTCATGGGGATCATTCAGAAATCTGATGGCAGAGAGGAAGAAGCTGTTCCTAAATTGTTGATTGTTGTTAAAATAACACACCCCATAACTGTGGTAAATTAGAAAGAAGCATTAAATATAGCATTCAATTATTTAATTGAAGCCGCATGCAGTATTATGTCCAGCTGAGCTGCAAAGTGAAGAACAGCTGCACACTTACCTGATTGAGCAGCTACCCTATAATGTTTACCCATTTCTCCTGTAGCTACACCATTGTAACTATTTCATTTAAGCCCAACAACTTTTTTGATGCTGGATATTACAATGTACAACACAAATCTACAAGTTGCAAGCGACATCCTTAAGTACAAATTGAAACTCGAATTACCTTCATCGCTGTTGGCTTGTTTTTTCTTTTTTTTCTGTTCTTCCTCAGCCTTCAATAAACAGACAAATGATGAAACTTAACACTGAAACACCAAAATTACATCTTTTACAGCTCTCGATTTTAAAATTACCAGGTCCTGGAGGCCTAATCAGTTCAAATTTCCGTAGCCTCTGTCAGGTTGGAATGATCTATTTGAATCGTTTTCGTGATTTTTTTTTAAAAAGTATTTTATTAACAATTGTTCAGTTAATTGGTGGAAAGGTTTGCCTTCTAATTAACCTGTTTAACACACTAAGTGAGAGGTTAAAACACCCTTCTGAGCATGTTAAATATTACTTTGTTAGAAACTCACAATTGCATAACTTCAAGAGGTGGAAACAACACAAGGTGTGTTTAATAACCTTAATATACAAGGGCAGTACAGCAGCACAGTGGTACAGCAGTTAGACATGCTATTTCACAGTTTGATCTTGACCTTGGGTGCTGTTTATACGGAGTTTGTACATTTCCCCCGGTGCACCAGTTTCCTTTCATTTCTCAAAAGTGCTGGTATGTTAAATGGCTACTGTAAATTACTCCGATAGTTATGTATCAAAAAATTCAAAGGGGAATTGATGGGCAAGTTTGAGAGAATCAGTTGCAGGGTTACAGAGATATGAAGGGAATGGCGCTGATAGGAGTTATACTGGGACATTATGGCATTAGTTAACTTTACCAAAGCAAATATTACAGCAGATAAAAAAAAACTTAAAAACAGAAATGCTTTCTGAAATTTGCACCATTTCTCTCAAAGAATCATACATTAATCCATCATACCCTGCTTCAGGGAGATTCATTCACTTAATCTCACTTCATTAATCTTTTCTTGCAAATGATTCTTTTTCAAGTATATATTCCTTTGTGCTTTCACCACCCTTTTGGGCTGTGCACTTCAGAAGGTAAAATTCTGTGACATTAGAAACTTCTCAGGTTACCCTGCCATTATTTTTGTTAATTATCTTTATTTTAACATGCTTATTTGAACTGTACTTTGGCTAAATTAATGAATCCTTTGGTCATGGACACCCTCATTTCACTCAATAAGAATACTTACAACATCAATTGGAATACTGGTGACAATTAGTAACCCTCAAGCAAAATATAACCAGAGAGCATTTACCTTAGTTTGCTGTGACTTGTAGTAATGGTAGAAAAACAGATTGAAGCATTTCAGACATTCTGGCTTCAGCTCATAAACACCATGCCCAGATAACCCTGGCTTTCTGGAAAGAACACAGCAGTCATGAGGTTCTTTCTGTGGAGTGTACTGTGCAGTCCAATACCCATAACAGTTACAAGCATTTTGTAGATGCAAATGTGAGTTGGCTTTCCAAGTATTTGGAGCTGTTTGCTTAGATGTTAAATCTGATATTTAGAAAAAAAAGCTTTAAATACTCAAGCTGTTACATGGAAAAGCTCAGAACCAAATTCCTGTACAGATGCAAGTGCCAGTTCTCAAAACAAAAACTGGGAGATTTTTCAGCAATAACCTTTCTCCTCATGGGAACAATGTTTAATTTATTCCCAACATGTTTACAAGATCAAATTCCCATGTCATTGAGGAATGATGCCTCAGTACTCAACTTATCTGCTCTCAGTACAAAGCCAATACCAGTCTGGGTTGCACTCTCTGACAATGGGTCACTTCAGGTGCCAATGTATATCAAAATATTTTCTTGACCACTTACACGTTTAACATCAAAGTACAACAAGATAACATTTTTTAACCCTACGCATCCAGAGAGGTGTATAATGGTCATTTGGTGCAGAACAATTTGTTCCTTTCTACCCGTCCTTGTAACTTGCAGTCCTGTTTTTAAACTATTTCCACCTTCTTCCATGGCCAAGATAAACATAAGAACTGATGTTAGTGGAATCCTCCTCTTTTCTCTGCCAATAAGAATTTTGATTTGGCTACAAAAGATTCATTGATTATTTAACATGTATATATTTAAAGGGAGTGTAGGACCAGCAGTTGTAGTGATGTGAACCCTAAGTTGCCATGAGACTGCACAAATCCCTTCACTCAAAGCTAAGACATACATAAATGAGGCCTTCAAAACAAGAGATAACTCCTTGGTCAAGGCTTTTGGGAGTGATTGGCTTTGCTTTCAATTGAGATAAACTTACATACTTCAAGCAAATGAGCTGTTTTCATCTCTGAACCAATCATGCCACAGTGAGGTGAATCTTAATGAAACATTAAAGTGGGCTTATATCTGCAAACACAGCTACAAACACAGAAATTGCCGATCAGAATGAATATAGGATCTCATGACACATGCTATTACTTCGGCAAGGGCTGAGCAAGGCCCTAAACAAGCCGTCTTCCACAGTTTCCGCATCATGGAACTGTGTTTTATGTTCCCGAGCAAGGCACTTTCTCAGGAACATGAAGCACTGCTCCTTTCTTTACCTACCTGAAGTTACTCTAATTGGAATAAGATAGAAAACGAAAATCAAAAATTCTGAAATAAAAACAGAAAATGCAACAAACATTTAGCAGGTCATGCAGCATCTGTGGGGTAAGGACCTTTCATCAAAACTGGGAAAATTTAGAAAAAACCCAAGCAAACTCCCTTGAATGGAGCTCCTCCCACCCTGATTCCTGGACGGACTCCTATTTTGCTGGTGTCACTTTTTGAGTCACATCTTTTCTGAGGACGACTTCCACACCAGCACTTCTAATGGGTCCCCACCATCGACGACATCTTCAAGAGGATGGTCCTCACCATCCGGGACATGCCCTCTTCACGTCACTACCATGGGGGAGGAGGTACAGAAGCCTCAGTGTTTAGGAACAGCTTCTTCTCCCCTGCCATCAGATTTCTGAACGGTCCATGAACCCATGAACACTACCTCGTTATTCCTCTTTTGCACTATTTATTCACTTTTGTAACTTATAGTAATTTTTTATGTCTTGCATTGTACTGCTGCCGCAAAACCACTAATTTCACGACATGTCAGTGATAATAAACCTCATTCTGAAGTCTTCCATCATCATCAGCTGTGGCTTTCCCTCTTTTGTGATTGATCAGCCTTTCAACGGTGTCCATTCCATTCATGCATTTCTGCTCTTGCATCTCCTCCTTCCACCTAGATCAAGGATTGCAGTCCTTGCCCTCAACCCCACCCCACAAACTTCTACATTCATAGAACATTCTCCATAACGTCCAACACCTCCAATGCAAAACACCACCGGATACATCTTCCATTGCCCTTTCCACATTCTGAAGGAACTCTCTAATCCAATCTTCCATCTTCACCTATTTCAAGGCACCTTATCTTGCAACCCCAGGAGATGCAACACTTTCCCCTTTACCTTCTTGGTATTCAGGGAGCCAAATAATCCTTCCAGTTGAAGCAGCAATTCACTACAACAATGGTCATCATTTTGCAGACCACCTCTACTCAGTCCACACTGGCAACCCCAAGTGTCCAGTGGTCTGTTCCATCCTACTGTCTTTGGTTGCATAAACTGTTCCAACAGAGGTGAACACAAGAGCAACAAAGGACTGCAGATGCTAGAATCTAGATGGAAAACACAATGATGCTGGAGGAACTCAGCAGGCTAGGCAGCACGTGTGGAGAAAAGCAGGCGGTCAATGTTTCGGGTCAGGACCCTTCTTTAAGACCGAAGGTAGGAAAAGGGGGAGCCCAATATTATATAAGGTGGACAAAAGAGGGGAGGTGGGGTGGGCTATAGGTAGATGCAGGTAAGAGATAGTGATAAGCCGGTGTGGGTGAGGAGGGGAGCAGATCCACCGGGGGATGGGTCAAAGGTAAGGAGAGAAAGGAAAGAAAAGAGTAGAAAAAAAAAGAGGCTCAGAAAGGAAAGAACAAGCATGGAGGTGGGGGCGGGGGGGAGGGGTTGTGGGGAAGTGGTGTAGGGGTTACCTAAAGCAGGAGAATTCAACATTCATGCCGTTAGGCTGCAAAGTTCCAAGACGGAAAATGAGGTGCTGTTCCTCCAGTTTGCACTTGGAATTCTCCTGGCAGTGGAGGAGGCAGAGGACTGACATATCATTGATAGTGTGGGAGGGCGAGTTGAGGTGAACACCTTGATGAACAGCTCCTCATCTTCTGACATCACAGCCTTCAGAACTCAACAATGAATTGAATGATTCCAGATAATCAGCTATTCCAGACTTCTAGCTCACATTTCTGAACCATTTCCTCCTCTTCAGATAGTTGTGATTCTTTCGTCTCCTATTTACACCAACGTTAGCCACACAATCACCGCCCTCTTTCACACAGTACCACCAACCACTTGGGTCATTCAAATTCTCCTCTCTCCACCCAATCATTGACAATCCCTTTGATCCCTCCACTCCCACAACTCTGCCCACAATCACCCTTTTGCTGTAACTTCAAACTTATTTCTGACTTTTCCCAGTTTGGATGAAAGGTCCTCAACCTGAAACATTAACTCTGTTTCTCTCACCACATTCTCCTGGTGTCACAGATGCAGCTTGACCTGCTGAGTATTAACAGCACTCTTATTTCAGATTTCCAGCATCTACTGTACTTTGCTTTTGGAATTCTGAGCAAAAGTACATTCCAATCAGTCACCTCAACACAGATCACTTTGTAAAGCTGAAAACTTAAGAACCAAATTGATATGCTGCAGGAGGTAGAAACAACCTAGAAAGGTAGACTACATTGTGTCCTAATGATGGGAAAGAGGTATCAAAGTATTTGCTCTCAAATATGTGTTGAAAACAAAAGAGCTGTTCCACATAAATTGGGTAACATTTCCAAAACTTAAAGCTTAATGGATTATAGCAGACAGTTGGAAGCTGGGTGATGCCCCACAGCATAACAGCTCTGTATGCCCTTGACCCTTGAAAGGATATTGTCCCAGAGATCTTTCCTCAATTGGACAATGATCTACTTGGTCAAGAGCAAATTTTATTGAGGGTGATAAAAATTCCAACGTGTGTGGAAGCACTTGTGAAAGAAATAACTTTTGCTTTTCCAAAAAGAAGAGAGAAATAGATTTAACAACTTAGAAAATTCATTTGATTGAATGACTGAATTAGCACATTAGCACCGAAAGAAAGATGCAATGAAAGTAGACTTTGCTTAAAGAATTATACCAGTATATTGTATGAAAATTTAGACTTACTTGAATGTAGCCACTTGATGTATAACATTTTCCAAACCAGTTTCATTGTTCTCCTGTTCAAATATTTCAAACACAGAAATGGCATTTTCCGATGTTTTCCCCAAAAAAGTGGCTGATAGTAATTACATTTCCATCATGATAATCATTAACATCACTCACAGTATTTAAAATTGTACCTGATATTCTCCCAAAACAGTGTCATCACACAGGACAGTTACATATATAAAACACACATAAATTGAAAATAGGGCTGCATCAAATGAGCTTGAATTTCTACTGCAATGCACAAAATGCTGGAGGAACTCAGCGAGTTAGGCCACATCTATGGACAGAAATGGACAGTCACCGTTTTGGGTCAAGGCCCTTCATCTGGACTCCTGGCAAATTTCTACTTCCTCCTTTAGTGCAGTTGGGGCAGGTAACATTGGCACTGACCACGTCAATGCAGGTATTATCTTCCCCCCACTTCAGGCTCTAAACACAGAAACATAGAAAAACCTACAGCACAATTCAGGCCCTTCGGCCCACAAAGCTGTGCCGAACATGTCCCTACCTTAGAAATTACTAAGCTTACCCATAGCCCTCTATTTTTCTCAGCTCCATGTACCTATCTAACAGTCTCTTAAAAGACCCTATCGTATCTGCCTCCACCACCATTGCCGGCAGCCCATTACACGCACTCACCACTCTCTGAGTAAAAAACTTACCCCAGACATCTCCTCTATACCTACTCCCCAGCACCTTAAACCTATGTCCTCTTGTGGCCACCATTTCAGCCCTGGGGAAAAGCCTCTATCTACCTGATCAATGCCTCTCATCATCTTATATACCTCTATCAGGTCCCCCCTCATCCTCTGTCGCTCCAAGGAGAAAAGGCCAAGTTCCCTCAACCTACTTTCATAAGGCATGCTCCGCATTCCAGGCAGCATCCTTCTAAATCTCCTCTACACCCTCTCTGTGGCTTCCACATCTTTCCTGTAGTGAGTCGACCAGAACTGAGTACAGTACTCCAAGTGGGGTCTGACCAGGGTCCTATATAGCTACAACAATACCTCGCGGCTCCTAAATTCAATTCCCTGATTGATGAAGGACAATACACCATATGCCTTCTTGACCACAGAGCCAACCTACGCAGTCGCTTTAAGCGTCCTATGGACTCGGACCCCAAGATCCCTCTGATCCTCCACACTGCCAAGAGTCCTACCATTAAGACTATATTCTGCCATCATATTTGACCTACAAAAACGAACCACTTCACACTTATCTGGGTTGAACTGCATCTGCCACTTCTCAGCCCAACTTTGCGTCCTATCTATGTCCCTCTGTAACCTCTGACAGCCCTCTATACGATCCACAACACGTCCAACCTCTGTATCATCCGCAAACTTACTAACCCATCCCTCCACTTCCTCATCCAAGTCACTTATAAAAATCACAAAGAGTAAGGGTCCCAGAACAGATCCCTGAGGTACACCACTGGTCACCAACCTCCATGAAGAATACGACCCTTCAACAACCACACTATGCTTTCTGTGGGCCAGCCAGTTCTGGATCCACATTGCAATGTCCCCTTGGATCACATGCCTCCTTATTTTCTCAATAAGCCTTGCATGGGGTACCTTATCAAATGTCTTGCTGAAATCCATATACACTACATCTACTGCTCTCCCTTCAACGATGTGTTTAGTCACATCCTCAAAAAAATTCAATCAGGCTCGTATGGCAGGACCTGCCCTTGACAAAGCCATGCTGACTATTCCTAATCATATTATACCTCTCCAAATGTTCATTAATCCTGCCTCTCAGGATCTTCTCCATCAGCTTACCAACCACTGAGGTAAGACTCACCGGTCTATAATTTCCTGGGCTATCTCTACTCCCTTTCTTGTATAAGGGAACAACATCCGCAACCCTCCAATCTTCTGGAACCTCTCCCGTCTCCATCAATGATGCAAAGATCATCGTCAGAGGCTCCGCAATCTCCTCCCTCGCCTCCCACAGCAGCCTGGGGTACATCCCATCCGGTCCCGGCGACTTATCCAACTTGATGCTTTCCAAAAGTTCCAGCACCTCCTCTTTCCTTTTCAGCCTGCTGCAAGTCCTCACTACAATCCCTCAGATCTTTTTCCATAGTGAATACTGATGTAATGTATTCATTCAGTACCTCCGCTATTTATTCCGGATCCATTCACACTTTCCCACTGCTGCACTTGATCGGCCCTATTCTTTCGCACCTTATCCTCTTGCTCTTCACATACTCGTAGAATGCCTTGGCGTTTTCCTTAATCCTGCCCACCAAGGCCTTCTCATGTCCCCTTCTGGCTCTCCTAATTTCTTTCTTAAGCTCCTTCCTGTTTGTCTTATACTCTTCCAATCCCAAACATTACCTAGCTTTCTGTACCTTTTGTAAGCTTTTCTTTTCCTTTTAACTAGATTTATTATAGCCTTTGTACACCACGGTTCCTGTATCCTCTCGTGACTCGCCTGTCTCATTGGAACATGCCTATGCAGAACTCCACACAAATATCCCCTGAATATTTGCCACATTTCTTCCGTACTTTTCCCAGAGAACATCTGTTCCCAATTTAATCTTCCAATTTCCTGCCTGAGAGCCTCATAATTCCCTTTACTCCAAGTAAATACCTTTCTAGTCTGTCTGTTCCTATCTCTCTCCAGTGATATCGTAAAGGAGATAGAATTATGATCACTATCTCCAAAATGCTCCCCCACTGAGAGGTCTGACACCTGACCAGGTTCATTTCCCAATACCAAATCAAGCACAGCCTCTCCTCTTGTAGGCCTATCTACTCATTGTGTCAGGAATCCTTCCTGAACACACTTAACAAACTCCACCCCATCCAAACCCCTCACTGTCTAGAGATGCCTATCGATGTTTGGGAAATTAAAATCTCCCATCACAACAACTCTGTTATTCTCACACCTTTCTAGGATCTGCTTCCCTATCTGCTCCTCGATATCCCTGTTACTATTGGGCGGCCTATAAAAAACACCCAGTGAAGTTATGGACCCCTTCCTGTTCCTAACCTCCACCCACAGAGACTCCGTAGACAGTCCCTCCATGATGTCCACCTTTTCTGCAGCCGTGACACTATCTCTGATCAACAGTGCCACTCCCCCACCTCTTTTGCCTCCCTCCCTGTCTTTTCTGAAACATCTAAAACCCGGCACTTGAAGCAACCATTCCAGTCCCTGAGCCATCCAAGTCTCTGTAATGGCCACCACATCGTAGCTCCAAGTATTTATCCAAGCTCTAAGCTCATCAGCCATGTTCACAATACTCCTTGCATTAAAAAAGACACATCTCAAACCGGTCTGAGCATGTCCCTTCTCTATCACCTGCCTATCCTCCCTCTCGTACCTACTATTAGCTTTCTCTATTTGAAAGCCAAACACCTCTTCCCCAGTCTCTCCAGTTCGGATCCCACCCCCAACAAATCTAGTTTAAACTCCACCCAGTAGCCTTAGCAAGAAAAATACTTGACACGAGGTAGGAATACTCACATTCTCGGGTAATAATTTTGCCAGTTCACTGTGAGGCATTGGTTCAATACACAGTAAATGGATCACCTCTCTCAGAGTGACATCATCTTTCATCACATGGCCTACTCCAGGAACATACCTCTCCCCTGCACAGAAACAAGATGCAAACTCATTATTCTGTGATGGTGGAAGGTTGGAATTTAAACTAAACAGCCAACACAGGATTACCAAAAGGATGAGAAAATAGAACATCAAATCAGGGGCACAGATAGGGTGAATGCACAGTTTTTCCCCCAGGGTTGGGGAATCAAGAACTAAAGGCTTTACAGTGAGAAGAGAGAGATTTAATAGGAACCTGAGGGGCAATTTTTACACCCAGAGAACGGTCAGTATATGGAAAGAGCTGCCATAGGAAGTGATTGAGGAAGGTACATTTACAGCACTTAAAAGGTACTTGGACAGATACATGGATAGGAAAGGCTTAAAGAGGGATATGGGGCAAACACAGGCAAATGGGAATCTTGGTCGGCATGGACAAGTTGGGCTGAAGAGCCCGTTTCCATGCTGTATGACTCAATATAGTAAATTTGAAGGACTGCAATTAAAATGCTACATGAATTCTGCATCTTATACATTTTAGTCTCCACCAAATATTTCCACAGGCTGAGAGCCATCTGTCCCTCAGAGTCCACAAATGAATGCTGATTGATTAAATGAGAGGCTAAATATCTTGCAGATAGAAATATAATCTGAGGAAATGTGAGGTTCTTGGAAGAAAAGAAAAACATGATTGTTTAGAGAGAGACTGCAGAATGCTGATAAACATTGGGATTTCAGTGCCTTTAAACATGAAACAAAAATCACAACACTACTTCCCAGTTACCTGCAAGTAATTAAGCTGAAGGAAATATTGACCCAAGGGAGTGGATGGACATTAAGTCTTACAAAAAATTGGGGTGGTCTTTACAAGCCTGCAAAGCTCTCGTAAGACTACACTTGGAGTTCAATTTTCATCTCCTTATTTGAGGAGGAGATACCTGCATTACAGACAGTTCACAGCAGGTTAATTGATTCTTGGAATAAAGGCATCACCTAATGAGGAATGATTGAATAGGTTGGGCCTATGTTTTTGAGTTGGAAGAATGAGAGGCTTCTTAGTGAAAAATGTAAGATTCTCAAGGGCACTAACATTGTCAATACTGAGAGGATCTCTCCCTCATGAGGGTTGCAAGAACCAACTGGCATAGTAAGAAGGTTGTTCATTTTAGCTGATGAGAAAGAATTACCACTTTCTGAGGACAGAGAACCTTTGGAATTCTGTACCTTGGATTACTGTGGTGGATGAGCTTTTTATATTCAAAGCAAGCAAATCTTTGGTAGTAAAGGTTTTTGAAAACAGGCAGTAAAGTGGAGTTGATGTCACTGATCAGATATTAAATGGCAGAGTAGGCTCAGGGGGTGGGTGACATTTGGCACACTCCTACTGTTTAATGATCTACAGCATCAATGGGCTGTTGATATAAGGCTAACTTCTGCTCCTATTTCTTACATCCTAATGCTGATTTCTGGTTTACAGTCTGCTTTTGACTGTTTTTCCAATCAGATATATGTATTTAAAGAAGTTGTTATACTGTAAGCATCAAGGTGGGAAGAGGGACAGGACCTCGAGGGTAGCGATCTTGGGATTGCTGCCAGTGCCACGCGATAGTGAAGGTAGGAATAGGAGGAGATGGCAGATAAATGCGTGGCTGAGAAGTTGGTGCAGGAGGGAGAGTTTTAGATTTTTGGATCATTGGGATCTCTTCTGGGGAAGGTGGGACCTGTACAGAGAGGACGGGTTACACCCGAACCTGAGGGGGGCCAATATCCTTGCGGCCAAGTTTGCTAGGGTGGTTCAGGAGGGTTTAAACTAGATTGCAAGGGGGAAGGGAACCGGAAGAGTAGGTCAGAGGAAGAAGGGGATGGGAAAAAGTCAGATCTGACAGGTAGAGAGGCTTTGAGGAAGGAGAAGCAGAGTACAGGCTACAAAAGTAGTAAGGTGGATTTACTTGAATGCAAGAAGCATCAGGAATAAGGGAGATGAACTGAGAGCATGGGACTATGATATTGTGGCTATTACAGAGACATGGCTGACATCGGGGCAGGAATGGATATTGAATATTCCTGGCTTTCAGTGCTTTAAAAGGGATTGTGGGGGGTGGGGGGTGGAGAAGAGGAGGAGGGGTGGCGATACTGGTCAGGGACACAGTTACAGCTGCAGAAAGGGTGGATAATGTAGAAGGATCCTCTCTAGAGTCAATATGGGTGGAAGTTAGGAATAAGAAAGGGACAGTTACCCTCCTGAGAGTATTCTATAGGCCCCCCGGTAGCAGTAGGGATACTGAGGAGCAGATTGGGAGGCAGTTTTTGGAAAGATGCAAAAATAACAGGGTTATTATAATGGGAGAATTCAACTATGCAAACATTGATTGGCACCTACTTACTGCCAAAGGTTTAGACGGCGCACAGTTTGTTAAGTGTGTCCAGGACAGATTCCTGACGCAGTATGTTGACAGGCCGACTGGAGGGAATGCCATATTAGATCTAGTTTTAGGTAATGAACCAGGTCAGGTGACAGATCTATCGGTGGGTGAGCATTTAGGGGACAGTGACCATTGCTCCATAACCTTTAGAACTGTCATGGACAGGGAAAGGCAAAGAGGACGGGAAGATATTTAATTGGGGGAAGGCGAATTATGAGGCTATAAGGCGAGAACTTGGGAGTGTAAATTGGGATGACATTTTTGAAGGGAAATGTACTATGGAGATGTGGTCGATGTTCAGGGATCTTTTGCAGGATGTTAGGGATAAATTTGTCCCGGTGAGGCAGAGAAAGAATGGTAGGGTGAAGGAACCGTGGGTGATGAGAGAGGTGGAATGACTAGTTAGGAAGAAGAGGGCGGCATACATAAGGTGTAAGCAGCAAGGATCAGACAGGGGTCATGAGGAATATAGAGTAGCAAGGAAGGAACTTAAGAAAGGGCTGAGGACAGCGAGAAGGGGACATGAAAAGGCTTTGGTGAGTAGTGTGAGGGGAATCCCAAGGCTTTTTTCTCGTACGTAAAAAGCAGAAGGATGGCTAGGGTAAAGGTAGGTCTGATTAAAGGCAAAGGTGGGAGGATGTGTCTGGAAGCTGTGGAAGTGGGTGAGGTTCTCAATGAATACTTCTCTTCAGTATTCACCAAGGAGCAGGGTCTTGATGATGCTGAGAACAGTGTCGGTGAGGGTAATGTTCTAGAGTATGTAGATATTAAGAGAGAGGATGTGTTGGAGTTAGAAAATATTAGGACAGATCAGTCCCCGGGGCCTGACGGAATATTCCCCAGGTTGCTTCGTGAGGCGAGGGAGGAGATTGCTGAACCGTTGGTTAGGATCTTTGAGCCCTCGTTGTCAACGGGGATGGTACCAGAGGATTGGAGGGTGGCGAATGTTGTCCCCTTATTCAAAAAAAGGTAGTAGGGATAGTCCAAGGAATTACAGACCAGTGAGCCTTATGTCTGTGGTGGGTAAGCTGTTAGAAAGGATTTTAAGAGATAGGATCTATGAGTATTTAGACAATCATGGACTGATTAGGGACAGCCAGCATGGCTTTGTGAAGGGAAGATCTTGCCTCACAAGCCTGATACGGTTCTTTGAGGAGGTGACCAGGAAGATTGATGAGGGTAGTGCAGTGGATGTGGTCTACATGGATTTTAGTAAGGCGTTTGACAAGGTTTCACATGGTAGGCTTCTTCGGGGAAGCTTGGCCGTGTGGATTCAAAATTGGCTTGCCTGTAGAAATCAGAGGGTTGTGGTGGAGGGAGTGCATTCAGATTGGAGGGCTGTGACTAGTGGTGTCCCGCAGGGATCAGTTCTGGGACCTCTACTTTTTGAGATATTTATTAACGACTTAAATGAGGGGGTGGAAGACTGGGTTAGCAAATTTGCAGATGACACAAAGATCGGTGGTGTTGTGGATAGTGTGGAGGGCTGTCGAAGCTTGCAGAGGGATATTGATAGGATGCAAAGTTGGGCTGACAAGTGGCAGATGGAGTTCAATCTGGAGAAGTGTGAGGTAGTACACCCCGGAAGGACAAACTCCAAGGTGGAGTACAAGGTAAATGGCAGGATTCTGGGCAGTGTGGAGGAGCAGAGGGATCTGGGGGTTCATATCCACAGATCACTGAAAGTTGCCTTGCAAGTGGATAGGGTAGTTAAGAAAGCTTATGGGATGTTAGCTTTCATAAATCAGGGGATTGAGTTTAAGAGCTGAGAAGTGATGATGCAGCTTTACAAAACTCTGGTTAGACCACACTTGGAGTACAGTTCTGGTTGCCTCATTATAGAAAGGATGTGGAGGTGTTGGAAAGGGTGCAGAGGAGATTTACCAGGATGCTGCCTGGATTAGAGAGTATGGATTATGAGGAGAGACTAAAGGAGCTAGGGCTGTTCTCATTGGAGGGAAGGAGGATGAGGGGAGACATGATAGAGGTATACAAGATATTGAGAGGAATAGATAGAGTGGACAGCCAGCGCCTCTTTCCCAGGGCTTTAAGGTATTGAGTGGGAAGTTCAAGGGTGATGTCAGAGGGAGGTTTTTCACCCAGAGAGTGGTTGGTGCATGGAATACGCTGCCTGGGGTGGTGCTGGAGGCTGATACATTAGACAAGTTCAAGAGATTGTTAGGTAAGCATATGGAGGAATTTAGAGGGATATGTGGGAGGAAGGGGTTAGATAGTCTTAGGTGTGGTTTGAAGGGTGGCACAACATGGTGGGCCAAAGGGCCTGTATGGTGCCGTATTGTTCTATGGTTCAACATGAGCCCAAATTGGGTATATGCAAGCATTATCTACTTCATTTGCTTGATTTATGCAACAAATATTCTGTGCATCATCTTGCACCTCACTAAATTGGATTCAGTTAGAACTCTAATTGCACTTATACGCATCTGTACATTACATTCAGCTTTATGCTAATAAAATGAAGCCTTACCAACAACCATAATAATGAGGTGTAGTAATTCTTCTATTAAAATATTGGTTTGCTGGATTACATCCTGCAATATATAAAAGGCAAATAAAAACTCATTAAACAAGACTGAAAAATTTCAGGTTAAAGCTGATTCAATTTTTTTTTACACATATGTAGTTATCTACTCGTAACTCTCATGCAAAAATTGAGATTTAATATGAAAGAAAAAAAAGCAATTTCTGATTTAAATCTATTTCTTCCATTAAACTGAGCATGTAACCAAGTCAATCAGATACTGACTGGACTACAAGTTAGCAGTTGCTTGCTTTCTTCTTTATCTACTCTGCTTCACGCTGTGCACAAAGGAAGATGGTTGCAGTTGTTGGAGATGAATCATCCCAGCCCCAGGATATCACTGCAGAAATTCCTAGGGCTATGCCTAAAGGTCCAACCATCCTCAGCTGCTTTTGGAGTGAGATGTTCCCTGATGATTGCACAGTATTCAGCTCCATTCGCACTTCCTCAGACAATGTAGCAGGCTGTGCTCACATGGTGCAAGGCAAGAACAACATACAGGCTAGTGGTGATAAACAGCAAGTAACATTCATTGCCACACAAACACCAGGTAATGACCACCTCTAACGACAAAATCAAACTACTTTCTTTTGTCATGCAATGGTGTTATTATTCTCAAATTCCCACCCTTCCATGTCCTGGAGGCCACCACTGACCATTAACTTGACTAAACTGGATCAATTCTGTGGCTGGAGGAATGCAGTGGGTCGATCAATATTTTCATTTCCATTGTTGGTGGGTTAAAATTCTCGAACCTCCTACCAAACGGCACTGAGGTAGGACCTTAACACCACAGACTGCACCAGTTCAAGAATCTCTCAACACCAACTATGGATGAGCAATAAATGCTGGGTTTGCTGTTAACATTCATATCCCATGAATGATTCAAAAGAGGGAGCTTTTGAATCATTCTAAGTTTCCCCCCATGTAAGTGGAATATCAGCAGCAATAACCCATTATTTGACTTCGTCCTCTTGTTTACAACATATTGCTGGGAAACGCATGGCAGAAGTGACTGAAGCTAATTCATAGACAGAGACCCACATTCTATAATATAACATTACAACTTTCCATCACAGAATAAGAACATTGACTAATCAGTTTAAAAAAAAATCACTAGACATGATGAACAACTAACTTTCCTAGCTAGCTGCAGATTAAGTTGTAAAGATGACACAAGGAGACTTCAAGGTGATACAGATTGTTAAACAAGTGGGAAAAGATCTGGTTAACGAAGTACTATGTGACAAGTCATGAAATTACCCATTTTGGCAGGAAAAATAAAACAAAAAACATCTACGTGATGAGAGATTAGAGAGCTGAGAGATTAGAGAGCTGAGAGGCAGAGGGATCTACGTGACCTAGCTGTGGGTGAATTGATAAAGGCCAGTACATAGGTACTGCAAGTAATTAGGAAAGCTAACAGAATGTTAATTGTTAGGGGAAATTGAATACAAAAATATGGAGATCATACTTCTGTCATATAGGAAGTTGGTGAGACCTGATATGGAGCACTACATATTATGTAAGGAAATGTGTTGGAAGGAGTTCAGAGGTGGTTTACTGCACTAACACCTGGAATGGCAGGGCTGTCTTACAAGGCTGGACAGTCTAAGTTTTTACCTACTAGAATTCACAAGAATGGAGCTCACTTGATTGAAACGTATGTGATCATGATGGATCTTGACACAGTGATGTGCAAGAGATGCTTTATTTATGGGAGAACCTACAAGTTGGGGCATCATTATTTCCAATCAAGGGTCAACAGTTTAAAACAGAGATTGGGCAAAACATTTTCATCTCAGAGGGCCATAAGACTTTGGAACTTCCTCTGTCAAACAGCAGTGGAAGTAGAGTGTTCGTATGTAGTGGCTGCTACCGCGATGCGGAAGTAAGACACTAGTCAATGAGTTGCAGAACAAACTGATTTATTTTCCCGCCTTGTGTGGGCCTTTTAAGAGGAACGGTTCCCGCCCACCAAAAACAGAAATGACGTATGCGCTACATCATCAAACTTTTCCTGCGCGCAGGTTCTCCCTGTTGCTCGGGGTAGACAAAGGCCCCGCGCCATCTTGGGCCTCACCGCTCCAACAACGTGCGACCCGACTGCCGAGCCGGTTCGCTTGCTCGGACGGTGAGTCGCTACACACCACCCCCCCCCACACCTCCCCCCCCACCAGAACCGGCGATACGGTCCCCAAGGTTCACGGGCTGTGCTAGCAGTTGCTTAGGAGGTCAGCCTCTGCATCGCGGTGTTGGGACCTCGACCGATTGTTGTAGATCTAAATGGGTCGGTTTGAGGCAGTCTGTCGTGAAGACTTCTTCCTTGCCCCCAATGTCCAAAATAAAGGTGGACCCATTATTCCTGATGACCCGGAATGGCCCCTCGTGTATGGTCGTTGCAACGGTGCCCAGTATGTGCCCCTGTGAACGAAAACGAACTTACAGTCTCGTAGTTCCTTGGGCTCACAGGATGGGGCTTGACCATGCCGCGGAGTGGGAATCGGTGCCAAGCTGCCGAGCCTCTCGCGCAGTCTTTCCAGGACTGCGACGGGTTGTTCCTCTTGCCCCCAAAGGGCAGGTATTAACTCCCCTGGGACGACCAGGGCGCACCGTACATGAGTTCAGCTGACGAAGCATGGAGATCTTCCTTGGGGGCAGTGCGTATGCCGAGCAGGACCCAAGGCAGTTCGTCGACCCAGTTAGGACCTTTCAGGTGGGCCATCAGGGCTGATTTCAGATGGTGGTAGAAACGTTCTACCAACCCGTTTGATTGAGGGTGGTAGGCCGTGGTGGTGTGCAGCTGCGTCCCTAGCATGTTCACTAATGCAGACCATAGGCTGGAGGTAAACTGGGTGCACCTGTCTGAAGTGATGTGGGCCGGAACACCAAAACACAAGATCCAAGTTGTGAGCAGCGCCCGGGCGCAGGAATCAGTCATGATGTCGGATAGAGGGGTTGCCTCTAGCCACCTCGTGAACCGGTCCACAATGGTGAGGATTATCAGGCTCCTCTTGAAACTGGCAGGGGACCAACGAGGTCGACATGGATGTGGTCGAACCTTCTACAGGTAGGCTCGAACTGCTGTGGTGGGACCTTGGTCTGTCGTTGGATATTTGATGTCTGGCAGTGCGGACAAGTCCTGGCCCACTCAGTGACTTGTTTGCACAGGCCGTGCCAGACGAACTTGCTGGCGACCAGTTGGATAGTTGATCTGATGGATGGGTGCGCCAACCCGTGTACCGAGTCGAAAACACGTTTCCGCCAGGCTGCAGAAACTGTAGGGCGGGGCTGACCTGTTGCGACGTCGCAAAGGAGGGTCTGCTGACCTGGACCGACTAAGAAATCTTGGAGCTGCAGACCCGAGACTGCGGTTCTGTAGCTAGGCAGCTTGTTGTCGGCTTGCTGTGCGTCAGCCAGGGCCGTGTAGTCTACACCCAGGGACAGGCTGTGGATGGTCGGTCTGGAAAGTGCGTCAGCAACGACATTGTCCTTTCCGGAGACACGTTGGGTATCCGTTGTGAATTCGGAAATGTAGGACAAATGTTGCTGCTGACGAGCTGACCAGGGATCAGAGGCCTTGGAGAAGGCGAAAGACAAAGGCTTATGGTCAGTGAAAGCGGTGAAAGGCCTGCCTTCTAAAAATTACCGGAAATGCCGGACCGCCAGGTACAGCGCTAGGAGTTCCCGATCAAAAGCGCTGTATTTCAGTTCGGGTGGTCTAAGGTGCCTGCTGAAAAACGCCAAGGGTTGCCAATGGCTTTCGATTAGTTGTTCCAGTACCCCACCGACTGCGGTGTTGGATGCGTCTGCCGTGAGGGTGGTTGGGTCGTCTGTCCTAGGGTGTACCAGCATTATGGTGTCTGCCAGGGCGTCCTTGGCCTTAACAAAGGCAGCTGCGGCCTTGTCGTTCCAGGTGATGTCCTTGCCCTTGCCAGACATCAGCGAGAACAAAGGGCGCACGATACGGGCTGCTGCAGGGATGAACCGATGGTAAAAATTGACCATCCCCAGGAATTCTTGCAGGCCTTTGACCGTGTTGGGACGGGCAAAATGGCGAATAGCGTCTACCTTGGTGGGTAGGGGTGTTGTTCCTTCGCTGGTGATTCTGTGGCCGAGGAAATCAATAGAGTCGAGTCCGAATTGGCATTGGCCGGGTTCATAGTGAGACCGAAATCACTGAGACGGGAGTACAGTTGGTGGAGGTGGGGAAGGTGTTCTTGGCAGTCACGGCTGGCGATTAGTATGTCATCTAAATAAATGAACACGAAGTCCAGGTCGCGGCCTACCACGTCCATCAGCCACTGGAAGGTCTGCACGGTGTTCTTAAGGCCGAACTGCGTTTGAAGGAATTCGAAGAGGCCGAATGGAGTGATAAGCGCAGTTTTGGGGACGTCGTCAGGGTGGACCGGGATTTGCTGGTATCCCTGGACGAGGTTCACCTTGGAGAAGACGTGGGCCCTGTGTAGGTTCGCTGCGAAGTCCTGGATGTGAGGGACGGGGTAGCGGTCTGGGGTGGTGGCGCAATTCAGCCTGCGGTAGTCGCCGCAGGGCCTCCACCTGCCGGTGGCTTTGGAGACCATGTGCAGGGGGGAGGCCCAGGGGCTGTCTGACTTGCGAACGATTCCCAGCTACTCCATGTGGCGGAACTCTTCCTTTGCCAGGCGGAGCTTGTCTGGAGGTAGTCGTCGTGCTCGGGCATGAAGGGGTGGCCCTGTGGTAATGATGTGATGCTGCACCCTGTGTTTGGGCATCGAATTTGTAAACTGAGGTGCCAAAACCGATGGGAACTCGGCTAGGAGCTTGGTGAACTTGTTGCCAGACAGGGAAACTAAGTCCAGGCGCGGGGCTGGTAGGCTGGCTTCTCCCAGGGAGCAGGTTTGGAAAGTTCTGGAGTGCACTAGCCGCTTCCCTCGCAGGTTGACTAACAGGCTGTGGGCCCGAAGGAAATCGGCTCCCAGGAGTGGCTGGGCGACGGCGGCAAGGGTAAAGTTCCAGGTAAAACGGCTGTCGCCGAATTGTAATTGAACTGTACAGGTTCCGAAAGTTCGTATCATTGTGCCATTTGCAGCTTTGAATGCGGGACCCTGTTGCCTGCTATGAGTGTCGCGGCTGGTCAGGGGCAAAACACTGACCTCTGCTCCAGTATCGACGATGAAATGATATCCAGACTGCTTGTCCCAAAAAATAGGAGGCTGTGTTGGTGGCCAGCTGCCGTAGCCATCAGAGGCGGCTGGCCCTGGCGTTTCCCTGAAACTTGCAGGGTAGGTGGCATTGACGGGCCTCTGCACCCCACCTCCAATGGTAGAAACACAGCTGGTCACCAGTGTCATCGTCTGTTTCTGGGGTGTGGTCGCTTGGTTGCTGGGACTGGTTTAGGAAGGCGTTGGGCCCGTGGTCTGGCAATTTGGCCGACAGATGACCCGCTCTCGTGCTTGGCCTTCCACAGGACATCTGCCCAGACGGCTACCCCATGTGGGTTGCTGAAATCGGCGTCGGCCAACAGCAGGTGAATGTCGTCGGGTAGTTGTTCGAGGAAGGCCTGTTCAAACATCAGGCAGGGCTTGTGTCCCTCAGCCAAGGCCAGCATCTCGTTCATCAGGGCCGATGGGGATCTGTCCCCCAGGCCGTCGAGATGAAGCAGGCGGGTGGCGTGCTCAAGACGGGAGAGGCCGTAGGTCCGAATAAGAAGGTCTTTGAAAGCCGGGTACTTGCCTTCCTCCGGAGGAGACTGGATGAAGTCTCCGACCTGGGCGGGTGTCTCCTGGTCCAGGGAGCTGACCACGTGGTAGTACCATGTGGAGTCGGAGATGATCTGCCGAAGTTGGAATTGTGCTTCGGCCTGGTGGAACCAGACGCGGGGCCGAAGCATCCAAAAGGTGGCAGCTTGAGTGCCACTGCGTTGGCTGCTGCGTTGTCGTCCATTGTGTGGGTCCAAAATCCGTTTGGACCGTCGGGGTCACCAATGTAGCGGCTGCTACCGTGATGCGAAAGTAAGACACTAGTCGATGAATTGCAGAACAAAACTGATTTATTTTCCACCCTTGCGTGGGCCTTTTAAGAGGAACGGTTCCCGCCCACTGAAAATGGAAATGACGTATGTGCTACATCATCAAACTTTTCCCGCACGCAGGTTCTCCCTGTTGCTTGGGGAAGACGAAGGCCCAACGCCATCTTGGGCCTCGCCGCTACGACGACGCGCCACTTGACCGCCGAGCTAGTTTGCTTGCTCGGACAGTGGGTCGCTACACGTATATCTTTAAGGCGGAGATGGATAAGTACCTGATAAGGGGGTGAAAGGTCACCAGGCATCAGTGGGAATATAGAGATAAGGTCACATTCAGATTAATCATGACCTTATTGAACAGTAGAGCAGGGTTGAGTGTCCAAGTAACCTACTCCTGCTCCTAATTTGTATGTGTGTACATTTGTAGCTACAACAGATCTGCAGATACTTAGATCTTACCTTACTTCGAGCAACTGCAGGCTTAGAAAAGACTTCAAATAATTCGTATCTATTCAGTACAAATATTAGGAACCGATTTGGATCCATAATAGAGGCGGCAATCTGCAACATAAAAGTAGTTTTCACTTTGGTGCCATGGCACTCTGGCAGTCAACACCCATTGTTTATATTGTCTGTGTCCAGCAATATAATTTCTCAAGATACTGGACAAACAATTCCTAGTTTAATTTAGACAGTAGTAGGAATCCCAACAATCCAAAAGAACACCTTAAAATCTACTGTATCAGATTCCATTCCACACAGCATCAAATCCATGTGATACAAAATGTCTTATCAGGAGTTATGTTGCAACTTTATGCTGCTGCAAAGTTAGCAGCTCAGCAAACCCTTCCATTCGTATCAATGAAGAAAACAGGTGCTTTAAATTAATCCAACTCAACCCCAAACCATTCTTCATCCATTGTACATGCATTTTTATAATGTAGCTTTTGAAGATAATTTAGAAGAAAGATGCAGAATCAACCATAGTATTCTACTCTATACTGGATAGGCCTAAGTCCCACATTATATAGTTATTGGACCTCTTGGTAATTACCGAATCTATACATCCTTCCCAGCAGCTGGTGGTAAAAAGTTGGTGACCTAGTAGCGAAACAGCACTTTAATTGTTTCTAAACCCTAACCATCTCCACGAAGAACTATTCTCCTTCTCATAGCACCTTCCCATGCTAACGCAGGGATACAACATCTATACTTACACTTCGTCTCTTCCCACCAAAGGATACAAACAGTTCTTTCAGGCAAACCAGCAGTTCAGTGGTGTTGCTTTCAATTTAATGCATTATCTTTGGTGCAAATAACAGTCTCCCTTACACTGGAGAAACCAAATGCAGATTGGTGACCGTGTTGCAGAATATCTCAATTCACTCTGCAAGGGTGACTTAGAACTTCCAGTTGCCTGACAAGTTAAGTCTCCATCCCACTCCGACCTGCATCTCTAGTTTCCTAACTGTTCCAACAAGGCCCAACGTAAACTCATGAACAGCACCTGATCCTCTGTCCAACCCCAAGGACTAGACATTCAATTTCGGACAACCAGCCTTTCATGTTTGTTTCATAAATGGCCAGCTGATGCAAGGTCAATATGTGATACTGACTCAGATTTTCAGTCTCCACTAATTCTACCTGTCCTGCTGAATATTTCCAGCATTGTCTTTTATTCTAGACTTCCAGAAACTGCTGTTTCGTATCTCACAGTTCCGCGTATTTCTTTCCTCTCTTCTCTGCTCTCAGTCATCTCCCTTTGATTATACCTCTTCCAGACAAATCAGCTATTATTAACAAACATTCATCACCCTCTCCCAGATGACACCAACAGCATTTGTTCCATCAGATTCTCTTGCTCTTCACTCTATCAAAGATGTTTTGCCTCCATTCTCTCCACCCCTCCCGTTTCTTTGCAACTTAAAACACATTTGTCTTCTCACTTATCCAGTCTGGTAAAGATCACCCAACTCAAAGTCCACTTCTCTCCCCACAGATGTTGCTGATCTGCTGAGTAATTCCAGCATTCTCTTTTCATTTCAGATTTCCAGCATCCGCAGTTTTTTTTTGCTTTTTCTCACAGGTCCTTAACCTCTGAAGTATCTCGGCTCCCTCCAACTCCTGAATCAATCCTGTCACATCTACTGTCTTCTTTTATTCCTATTCTTCTTGAACATCTTGTATCCAAGTATATTTATACACACTCCTGCACTTTAACCAGGTTCTGTTACCACAACATATGGTTCTTGTGACTCAAGCACATGCAATTCATCCACCATATTTAGCAAATACAGGTAAATTGCCTTATTGAATAAATGGGAATATTCATATTTATAGCTTGTAAGTGACAAACAGTACCTGTAACATGATTATGTCTTTGTCAAACATCTCTTCCCTCCATTTTACATTTCGGTAGTAATGCACCTTGAAGGGAAATGAACATCAGTAACCACTGTGTTCTCCATTAACATTTGTGCACATTGGAACAGCAATTTAAAATAATCAGCCATATTACACTGATATTTTAACTAATTGAAGAAAATCACTATACATCTTCATAAATGATATAAGTTTTACTACATTAACCTTGCGCTGTAATATAGGTTTAGCAAAGCCCTATTTTGCTTTGAAGTTTTGTTGTATTCATTTTCAGTTTACATACATTAATCACCTGGAACTCCAAACTTCCCACTGGTGACAGCTCCCAAATGAAAATTTGAATTAAAACAATTCCTGAACCTCTGAGACATTCACAGATCATTAAGATTATATCCATTTTGTTACTAGATATTTTGAGGGTTGAAGTATATCCCAATAATAAAAAGCAGAACTAGACAAGATTTACTGCATTTCAATTTGTTTAAATTTACCACCAAACTTGCCAAATTAAAATTGAAAAGAATTTTGTTTGCAAGTTGTAATATGATGCAGTTGCCTTCTTTGATCTCTTCATTCTCAGATCTCCATGGTTTCACACCTCAAAAGTGACCTCTACCTCTCTTGCTCCTGGGAACCAAGTGATCGGGTTCCATTTGTAAATTCCTCAGAAGTACTCCCAAGATTAGAAACAGACTGTAGTGGAATAATGAACATACACCCACATGTGGCCAAGTTACAACTTCCTTACTCACTTTATTTTCTTGTGCAAATAGGGTCTACAATCTGAAATGGTCAGTAACAATTTTTTCACACAAGTAACTCAGGGATCTGTACTGGGACCCTTGCTCTTTGTGATTTTTATAAACGACCTGGATGAGGAAGTGGATGGGTGGGTTAGTAAGTTTGCGGATGACACAAAGGTTGGGGGTGTTGTGGATAGTTTGGAGGGCTGTCAGAGGTTACAGAGGGACATAGATAGGATGCAAAGTTGGGCTGAGAAGTGGCAGATGCAGTTCAACCCAGATAAGTGTGAAGTGGTTCATTTTGGTAGGTCAAATATAATGGCAGAATATAGTATTAATGGTAGGACTCTTGGCAGTGTGGAGGATCAGAGGGATCTTGGGGTCCGAGTCCATAGGACGCTCAAAGCAGCTGCGCAGGTTGACTCTGTAGTTAAGGCGGCATATGGTGTATTGTGCTTCATCAATCAGGGAATTGAATTTAGGAGCTGAGAGGTCTTGTTGCAGCTATATAGGTCCCTGGTCAGACCCCACTTGGAGTACTATGCTAAGTTCTGGTCACCTCACTACAGGCAGGATGTGGAAGCCATAGAAAGGGTACACAGGAGATTTACAAGGATGCTGCCTGGAATGCGGAGCATGCCTAATGAAGCAGGCTGAGTGAACTCGGCCTTTTCTCCTTAGAGCGATGGAGGATGAGAGGGGGACCTGATAGAGGTACATAAGATGATGAGAGGTATTGACCGGGTAGATAGTCAGAGGTTTTTCCCCAGGGCTGAAATGGTGGCCACAAGAGGACATAAGTTTAAGGTGCTGGGGAGTAGGTATAGGGGAGATGTCAGGGGTAAGTTCTTTTACTCAGAGAGTGGTGAGTGCGTGGAATGGGCTGCCGGCAATGGCGGTGGAGGCTGATACGATAGAGTCTTTCAAGAGACTGTTAGACAGGTACATGGAGCTGAGAAAAATAGAGGGCTATGGGTAAGCCTAGTAATTTCTAGGGTAGGGACATGTTCAGCACAGTTTTGTGGGCCGAAGGGCCTGAATTGTGCTGTAGTTTCTCTATGTTCTATGTAACAAGTCAACACTTGTACAATACCTGATTTACTAAGGAAAATCCATTTCTTCTCCACATTTCAGCTGAGACTTGAGACATCAGCACCAAGCATCGCAATGGGTAGTCCATCAGCTTTTCAACATGAAATTCCGACTGCAAGAATTGGTATATTAAGTAGTCATCATCGCCCAAGAACATGCTTCAAGATCCAACTTTTGTAAATGTGATACCATTCTACCAACTGTCCCACTAGTGCCAACATGAACAATATCAACGGTGTGCAAGTTTACATTCATACAACTTCTCCAAACATTTTAATGAATACAAGTTCATGACTCAAAAAAGGCTTAGAAAAAATGGCCAAAACATGCTAGAAACTTTGAAGTTGTGGTACATGGAATTGTTTGTCTAAGCTCAGTTTCTATAGCAAGTGCAGTTACAAAAACAGGGAAGCAAAAACAGTTGCACTTTATACTTTAAAGAAGACATTCAAAAATAAGTACCAAATCTATCATGATTAAATGTAGAAATTTTGCAACCATAAAACCAGGTTTAACGTGCATCATTTAATAAAAGCACAAAAAGTCACCAAAGATTTAATAAAATGATTTGATAAGGCATTTAGTTTGCTTACTTAAAAAAAAATTCAGATCTAAACATTACTAGCAAAGCCAGCATAGATCACCCATCCCTATACAATGTGGAGAAGCTGGTAATAAGCCAGCAGCTTCAACTGCTGATGAAGATGTGGTGAAGGTGCTCCCTCAATGCTGTTGGGGAGGGAGTTCCAGGACTTAGACTCAATGACAATGAAGGAAGGCATTATAATTCCAAATCAGAGAGCCTAGAGGGAAAGCTGCAGATAGTGGTGTTCCCATGCATCTGCTGCCCTTGTCCTTCTCGGTGCAGAAGTTTCAGGTTTTGGGAGACGCTGTCAAAATAGAATAGGCACATAACTGCAGTACATTATGTAGGTGATACACACTGCAGACACGGTGCATTGGCTGTGGAGGGAATGAATATATAGGGAGGAGGATAGGATAGTAATCAGATAGGTTGGTTTTGTGCTTGGTTGTGTAGAATTTCTCCAGAGTTCTTGGAGGTCCCATCAACCAGGCAGCTAAAGAGTATTCAAATTTCAGACTTGTGCCTTGCAAGTGAATGGAAAGGTGGTGAGTCACTTGTTATGCAACATTCAATCACAATCTTCAGGATGTTGATGGTGCAGGATTCAAGATAGTAATGGCATTGAATGACAAGCATAGATATTTAGATGTCCTGTTGTTGGGGATGGTCACTATCTGGCTCTTTTGTTGCACGGATGTTACTTGGTACTTATCAACCAATGCCTGAAAGTTGTTCATGTCTTGCTGCAGGATTGCAATTACTGCTTTACTTGTTGAGGATTACAGATGGAATTGAACATTGTGCAATTATCACAAACACGTCTATTTCTGAAATGATGGAAGGAAAGTCTTTGACGCAACAGTAGATGTTTGGGCCTCGGACACCACTGGAGTGTTTTATCCTTGATGTCCATTGATTTGGTTTTCCCAGGGTTCCTTCATGCCACACTCAGTTGAATACTGCCTTGATGTCAAGGACAGTCACTCTCATCTCACCTCTACAATTCAGTGCTTTGGTCCAACACAACAGTGGGTGTCCTCAGTGTGAAGATGGGACTTAGTCTTCACAAGGACTGCACAGTTGTCACTTCTATCAGGAACAGATGCTTCTGCCACAGGTAGTGTGGCAAGGACAGGCACATCAGATGCATGTGAGCAAGCTGCTGATTTCACCACGTTATATAATTTGAAACCTTCCCCTTTATCAACCAGGGCATTTTTGTTTGAGAGGATGGATTCAGAGACAAACCCTGCCAGTGCATCAAGTTGGGAAGTTGTAAAACATTTTCAAATTTCCTGGTGTCCAGCATAAATATCAATCCAAAATAAATGACAGAATTATAGATAATGGACATTGCTCTTTACTTACTGATGGCACAAACTCCTCGAGCTTGTTAATTGCTCCACTCTTGCTTAGGTGTACATGTAAACCTAAAACACAAAGCAATGCGTAAGGACCCAAAGACGAGTTGTTGTGAACATCAAAGCAGGCAAAGCTATGAGAAGGCACCTTTGTACCCTATTAGACTATGTCAGTTTGATTATAGTTGATTTCTAGATTTTAGTTGACCAAATAATACACAATACCCAACATGTTGCTGATATAATATGTAGGGTGCTTAAGTTATTGGACTGGTTTCTAGAGGACTGGGTTGATGATTCAGAGACGGAAGTCTGAATCTCACAAATGGCAGCTGAGGAATTTAAACTTCTCAATACTCATTACACCTGGAATCAAAATCTAGCATCAGTGATATTGTACAAAAATAAAATCTGTTCTACCATTACTTATTTTGTCTGGCTTGTACGCAATTCCAGACCCATCAACGTGGGTACTCTTAACTGCCCTCTCAAATGGCCTACCAAGCCACCAAGTTTCATTTTTGTCACCATCTTCTCATCCTTAATAATCTCACTGAAACATATAAAACTGTCTCGACTGGGTGGAGGCAGGGAGGAAGCGTTCTCTGGTTGGGAAGTCTAAAGTTAAGAATCAGTGCCTCAGACTCAGGGAAGACCATTTAGGACTGAGGAACAATTTCCTCTTGCAGTGGGTGGTGAACCTCTGGGATTTTCTACGCTGGTGGGCTGTGAAGGCCCAGTCATTGATTGACTGGATTAAAACTGAAATTAATGTATTTCTGGGTATTAAAGGAATTAAGGGATAGCAAGGAAAACGGAGTTTGAGGTAGAAGATCAGCCATGACCTTCTTGAATGGCAGAACAGGTTTGAGGGGTTGAATGGTAAATTGGTTTATTATTGTCACATGTACCGAGGTACAGTGAAAAACTTTGTTTTGCATGTCATCAGTACAGATCATTTTATCACATCAATACATTGAGGTGGTACAAGGGAAAAGCAATAACAGAACACAGAATATAGTGTTACAGTTACAGAGAAAGAGCAGTGCAGATAGACACAAGATGCAAGGCCGTGACGAGTTAGATTGTGAGGTCAAGAGTTCATCTTATTGTACAAGAGATATGCTCAATAGGCTCATAACTAGCAGGATAGAAGCGGTCCTTGAGCCTAGTGGTACTTGCTTTCAGGTTTTTGCATCTTCTGTCTAATGGAGTGGGGAGGTGGGGGGTGGTGGTGGTGGTGGGAGGGGAAGGAGAGAGAAAGCCTGGGGTGGGAGGGGTCTTTGATTACATTGACTACTTTACCAAGGCAGCGAGAAGTATAGACGGAGCGTTACATACCAGCAACAAAAGAAACACACCAAGTCATATGTAAGTGTTAGAAACTATTTTATTAATAACTACTTATAAGAAAAATAAAAACAAAAATGGTAGAATGTTAGAAGTAAAAATGTTAGATATCAAACATTAACCCCAAAAATTAAACCCGAAGTGTGTGTGTGGCAAATTCCCAAATTCCAAGCCCAGGAATAGTTCTCACAGTTCAGTTCAGCAAGCCATAAGGTGAAACGCGAGCAGAGGCTTCTGCAAAACCATCGCTGACTGAAGAGAAGATGTAGAGAGGAAAAAAGAGAGAAATTACAAAACCCAAATGTTCCACGATGGAACCCATATGACACCTCGGTCACTGATGATCTTCACTGCTTTGTTCCAAAGTATCTGCCACCCCAAAGGCATTTGAGACGTGGCCGTCCACACAAATACCCGTTTCCTTCTACAGGTTAATAACAAAGTGGACTCCACTGGATTATTCCAAAAATCCATATGTGGATTGTAGTGACAGACACAGTTACTGTTTTTCATCCATCGATACAGAGACCAGCAGGCAGGGTGTCTCTCTCCCTCTCTCTCTTCTCTGACTGACTGTTCCAAAATGTCAGCACATCGTTATTTCCTGTTGTTGTTGTAATCACACCACACACACACATACTACTGTGCTATGTCTTAAAGGGACATTCACCAAATAGTAACGTAATCCGTAACAAGAGTCACTGGAGGGGAGGCTGGTTTTTGTGATGTGCTGTGCTGTGTCCACAGTTCCCTGCAGTTTCTTGCAGTCTCGGTCAGAGCCATACCAAGCCATGATGCATCTGGATAGGATGCTTTCTATGGTACATCTATAAAAATTGGTGAGCGTCAACAGGGACATGCTAAATTTCTTTAGCCTCCTGAGGAAGTAGAAGCGCTTGTGCACTTTCTTGGCCATGGCATCTACGTAATTGGACCAGGACAGGTGCTGTTTACTCCTAGGAACTTAAAGCTCTCAACCATCTCAACCTCAGCACCATTGATGTAGACAGGTGCATGTGTACTGTCCCACTTCCTGAAATCAATGACCAGCTCTTTTGTTTTGCTGACATTGAGAGAAAGGTTGTTGTCATGATACCAAACCATGAGGCTCTCTATCTCCTTCCTGTACTCCAACTCATCATTATTTGAGACTCAGCCCACCACAATGGTGTCATCTGCAAACTTGTAGACGGAGTTAGAGCAGAATCTGTCCAAGCAGTCGTGAGTGTATAGAGAGTAAAGTAGGGGGCTGAGTCTTGTGGGGCACCATTGTTGAGAATAATTGTGGTGGGGGTGTTGCTGTCTTTCCTCACTGATTGCAGTCTGTTGGGCAGGAGGTCAAGTATCCAGATGCAAAGGGAGGTGTTGAATCCCAGGTCGAGGAATTTGGAGATGAGTTTGCTTGGAATTATGGTATTGAAGGCAGAGCTGTAGTCAATAAATAGTAGTCTGACATTGGTGCCTTTATTATCCACATGCTCCAAAAATGAATATAGGGCCAGGGAGATGGCATCCACTGTAGACTTGTTTCAGCAGTAGACAAATTGCAGTGGGTCGAGGTTGCCTGAGAGGCCAGAGTTAACGTGTGCCATGACCAGCCTCTCAAAGCACTTCATGATGGTGGATGTCCGAGTCACTGGGAGATAGTCATTGAGGCATGTTACCTTATCTTTCTTGGGTACCAGGATGATAGTGGTCTTCTTAAAGCAAATGGGAACCTCAGATTGAAGTAGGGAGAGGTTAAAAATGTCTGCAAATATCCCCGCCAGCTAATATGTGCAGGATCCAAGGATATGGCTGGGGACTCCATCTGGGCCAGATGCTTTCTGCAGGTTCACCCTCTGGAAGATTGATCTGATGTCTGCCACTGTTACTATGGGTACAGGTGCATTGGAGGCTATCAGGGCGGGTGGTAACATTCCATTCCCCTTCTGTTCAAAACGTGCATAGAATGCGTTAAGCTCATCGGGAAGGGATGCAATGCTGCTCAACTTTGTGTTGTAGCCCATTATAGCACGTATGCCCTGTCACAACTGACAGCTGGTCTGGGACTTGATTTTGGACTGGTATTGTCTCTTGGCATTCCTGAGAGCTTTACAAAGGTCATATCTCGATTTCTTGTATGGAACAGGATCACACGATTTGAATGCCACAGACCTGGTCTTCAACAGGGAGTGGATCTCCTGGTTCATCCATGGTTTCTGATTTGGGAACACCCAGACTGACCTCTCCAGAATGGTTTACTAGCTGCTCCTATGGGTAACGTTCTCATGTTCTAATTGGAGGTGGTGTGGTAAGTCACCTTCATGAACCACTGCAGTCCTATTGGTGGTGACAATGCTGCTAGGTAGGGAGTTCCGGATTTAGACCTAGTGGAGATGAAGGAATTGTGATATTTTTCCAACTTGGCTAAAATCTTGCAGGTGGTGGTATTTCCACATGCCTGCTGCCCTTGTCATTCTAATTGGGAGAGGTTATAGGTATGAGAGGTACTGTCAAAGAAGTCTCAGCATGTAATTTCAGCACATTTGTAGATGGTACATTGTGTGTAAGTGAAGGGAATGAATGCTCAGGGGGTGATTAGGGATGAACAGTAAATGCTGGCCTGGCCAGTGATGTCCACACCCCATGAATAAATTAATCAATATCACTCCAACCAGTGCCAGCAGCTATAATCCTGTAACAGCCACTCTCTCCCCCCAATGAACACCAGTTGGGCAAAACACAGGGAAAAGCAAAATCTCGAATCTGGTGTGCATTTTCCCATATTTTAAAGGGCATTATAATATTGGACATACAAAGGGCATTATTATATGCGCACCATCACACTTGATTATAATCCCTTTGATTAAATTGCCACTTTGTCAATTTCCTGGTATTAAGTACTGAATGCTGCCATGATTTAGTACAAATCATACAGAGAACTTCAGAAAACAAAATGTACACTGGTGTAAAACTGCTTCCATAACTTCAAAAAAAAACAAAGTGCTATCTTAGTTTGCATCATAAATATTTGTGGATTAGACTGCTGCCTTGCAATTACTTCCACGTACTCCATGTTATTGAGATTTATGTAAATTATTTACATATCTACATATTATTTATACCTTGAATCCTTATACCCATACCATACTGAAAGCGTAAAAATATAAAGGCACTCACAGTGCCTGTAACTAATACACTAGTTTAAAAAAAAATAAACTAGTCTTTCCAAACTGATCTATATCTCAAAATACCAGAATTCATACTTGGTTACATTTTCAAATCAAGGGTTCAGTCTTCCTTCACAAGCACAGTCCATGAAGATGATATGAGCCACGTAAAAGGTTCCAAGTGTTCTGGTCTCTGGTGAGTTGCTGATCTCAGCCAAGATATAGTGCTAGGTTGAAACTCATCTAATTGCTTTGGGAAAAGGGAAAAGTCTGGAGAAAAAGCTCAACTAGGATACTCCTTTAAAATTCATTGAGAAATGTAAGATTAAGAGGGGTGCCAAGTGGGGAAGATACCACTAAGAATCAGCTTTAAATAGCAATTTTGAGAAGTCAGTAGAGGTGGTGTTGGCTGTTCAGTGTTTTGTTAATTATAAAGGAGCCTCTCCCCATCCCACATTTGATGTGCAGCTGTCCTTTAGGAGAGAATATTCGTAATGCCAATAAAAAAAACAGTATGTTTGCTTTGTAACACTCACTAGACAGCTGTATTTGCCTATCACCTAAACTACCCTATTGCATTTCCCTTTGTAGTGTTTTCTGGAAAAGGTCCAGGGAGCAACAACTTAGAGAGACATGACCATAAATTGGTTGTATAGGCTGGAAATAGAAAAGCAAAAACAAACAAATTCAATATATGGGCATTTTTCACCCAAGGATTGGGGCAATAGCATTATTTGTATTAATTACCTTGTTAATGCATATAATGGGTTTAAATAATTAAAAATATTGATGCCATCATAATCTCCTGTTGAATTGATTACATAATTAACATAAACACCACCAATTTACTTGCATAATAAGAGCACACATAGAATAACATGGTGGGTTGCCTCAACAAATCAGGGTTTAGGTTAATGGTTTCCATTGTAAAGAGGCACAGTGTATTTTAATCCATGCTACTGGGAACTAGATAGTCTCCCTCACTCTGCTACCATATCACAATATTATCCAGGATACTCAATCTTGCTGCACTCAAGTCATTCCTTTTATGAAGCCAGTGAGGCAATTTCCTTAAACCAACCTGCAAGGAGCCTGGATAGGGGAAGGTGAATACTGACAGACTCTCGAGATACCAAATAGCGTTTCAAGCTGATGGAGTGACCACACATAGTCAGAGTGTTGTACTGCTTCCTTGCATTGCGTTGACTGCACTCATTAGAACACTGGGACAAAACACGGTGGCACTCCTTGTAGGCTCGAAGAAGAACTTGCTCCTGCACGTATACATAAGAAATAATATAAATAGGAGAAGGAGTAAGCCTTCCAGCTCATTAGAGTCTGCTCTGCTATTTCATATAATTTTTTATCTCAAATCTACTTTCCCCTTCTACCCCCATAAATTCCATAGAACCATAGAACAGTACAGCACAATACAGGCCCTTCGGCCCACCATATTGTGCCGACCCTTAAACCACGCCTAAGATTATCTAACCCCTTCCTCCCACATATCCGTCTATTTCAAATTCCTCCATATGCTTATCTAACAACCTCTTGAATTTGACCAACGTATCAGCCTCCACCACCACTGCAGGTAGCACATTCCATGCCCTCTCTGGGTAAAAAACCTCCCTCTAATATCTCCCTTGAACTTCCCACCCATTACTTTAAAGCCATGCCCTCTTGTATTGAGCATTGGTGCCCTGGGAAAGCAGTGCTGGCTGTCTACTCTATCTATTCCTCTTAATATTTTGTATACCTCATTAATGTCTCCCCTCATCCTCCTTCTCTCCAAAGAGTAAAGCCCTAGCTCCTTTAGTCTCTCCTCATAATCCATACTCTCCAAACCAGGCAGCATCCTGATAAATCTCTTCTGCACCATTTCCGACACTTACACATCCTTCCTATAATGAGGCGACCAGAAATGGACACAGTTCTCCAAGTGTGGTCTAACCAGAGTTTTGTAGAGCTGCATCTTTACCTCGCGGCTCTTAAACTCGATCCCACGACCTATGAAAGCTAATATCCCATAAGCTTTCTTAACTACCCTATCCACCTGTGAGGCAACTTTCAGTGATCTGTGGCTATGAACCCCAGATCCCTCTGCTCCTCCACATTACCCAGAATCCTGCCATTAGCCTTGTGCTCTGCCTTGGAGTTTGTCCTTCCAAAGTGTACCACTTCACACTTCTCCGGATTGAACTCCATCTGCCACTTGTCAGGCCTGCTCTGCATCCTATCAATATCCCTCTGTAAGCTTCGACAGCCCTCCACACTATCCACAACACCACTGACCTTTGTGTCGTCTGCAAAATTGCTAACCCACCCTTCTGCCCCCTCATCCAAGTCATTAATAAATATCACGAAAAGTAGAGGTCCCAGTACAGATCCTTTCGGGACACCGCTAGTCACAGCCCTCCAATCTGAATGCACTCCCTCCACCACAACGTTTACTTTTGAATGAAAATTTTTTTAAGGGAATGAAACCAATTATTGAAAGACTGATTGTTTAAACTGCAAGTGTCATAAGGAGTTACCAGACAACAGCTGCATCTTTACAGCCCAGCTATAAATATTTTTAAGAGAGACTCTTCACTGGGAGAAAGCTGCATTTGTATACTACTTTTCACAACTTCATTAGGTCCTAAAACATCCAATGAAGTATTATAATGCACAAAATGTGCCATTATAATTTGGGTACTGAAAGTCTCACAGCAAGCAATCTGCTAATGACCAGATCATCTTCAGAGACACTGGCTGAGGGATAGATATTGGTCAGGAAACTGGGATAACTGCCCTGCTCAGAAGAAGTCTCCTCAATTCTGAACATCCCCCTCATCCTTTCCTGAATTCCTGCCTTGGGTCATCTGCAAACCCGTGGACTCATGTTGAAGCTGTTATATATCTAAAGGAGCACTGTCCCCAATAGTAGCTCTTAGGAATCACCAAAGTAAAGCTCCCTTGTCAACATCTCACCAGTATGAACTGTTGTGAACTGCTGTGAACTGCTTTCAGGCGCTTGGATAATTTTGTACCTAGGCTTCCATTGTCTCTTTAAATCCATGGGTGTTACGTAAAATATTCAGCACAAAGAATATTTTGCCTAACTGGTCCATAGTAGCCTCACACTCCTCTTCATCCCATTTGTCCGATTCGAACAAAACCCTCTATTGCCATCTACCTTATGTGCTTATTAGGTTTCCCTTAAAAACGTCAATTTAATTTGGCTCACCATTAACTCTAGTAAGTTGCACATTCCTACCATTCTCTGGATAGAGACATTGCTTAAGAGTTGCCTATCTGATTTCTAGGGGACTATTGATTTACTTTTCCCTGCAAACTAGGGAAAAATCCACTCTCTCAAAACACTATGAGGTCACCCCTTCAGCTTTCACTTTTCAGGAGCAAAAGAAATTGGCCTTTAAGTCCTTCTCACATAGGTTCAGTCTTCTATTTTTGGTTCAATTCTTTTTATTATTTACAGCATGGTAACAGGCCCTTCTGGCCCAACAAGTCCACGCTGCCCATTTTAAACCCAAATTAACCTACCCGTACATCTTTTTGCAATGTGGGAGGAAACCGGAGCACCCGGAGGAAACCCACGCAGACACGGGAGAATGTACAAACTCCTTACAGACAGCGACGGGAATTGAACCCCGATCACTGGCGCTGTAATAGCGTCACTCTAACCGCTACGTTACCGTGCTGCCCTGTATATTTTTGTTGTGTCTTCTCCAGTGCCTATCTTCATTAGAATAGGGCAAAGGAACAATGCACAAGATATGGCTAAACAAGATTCAGTGTAGGTTTAGCAAAGCTTTGGTGACTCTCAATTCAGTTCCTCTATAAATGTGTTTCTTTTGTACTTGTTGCAACTTTATCATGTCACAACTTTCAGCGATTTGGTATTTGCAGTCCAGATCCCTTAGCTCTTCTACCCCATTTAGATTATCTTGAAGCATTGCATGATCTCATTTACATGCCTAGTTTGCAAGCTTATACATGCCTTCTTTGTTGGGAGTCCTCCTAGATAAGCCTTCCAATTTAGTTTTATCTTAATATATATTAAGATAAACTGGAAGCAACAATCCAAGCACATCTCCTCGAGACCCTGTCTCCCACAATGAACTACATTTTAATCTCTGTTTTTCTGTCTTTGCAGCTAGTGAGCTATCATCTTGTTACTATTCCACTAACTAGGATCCATGGTGACTTGGTAGATTGAGTTCAAAACTGGCTTGGCCATAGAGAATAGTGGTGGAGGGGTGTTACTCTGACTGGAGGCCTGTGACCAGTGGTGTTCCACACAGATCAGTGCTGGAACTTTTGTTATGATATATATCATCATAGGTCACAAGGCCTGTTCTTGTGCTGTACTGATCATATAAGTGATTTGGACAAAAATGTAGGTGGGGCAATTTGTAAATTTGCAGACGATACCAAAAGTTGGCAGACTTGTGGATAGTGAGGAAGATTGTCAAAAGTTACAGCAGGATATAGACTAGTTGGAAATGTGGGCAGAAAAATGGCAGACGGAGATTAATCTGGACAAGGGTGAGGTGTTGCGCTGTGGAAGGTCAAATGCAAGAGTATACAGTAAATGGCAGGATCCTCAGGAGCATTGATGTACAAAGGGATCTTGGGGTGCAGGTCCATAGCTTTCTGAAAGTGGGAACACAAGTAGACAGGGTGGTAAAGGAGGTATACAGCATACTTCTTGCCATCAGTTGGGCCGCTAAGTATAAAAGTCAGGAAGTCATGTTGCAGCTGTATAAAACTTTGGTCAGGCCACATTTGGGGTATTGTGTCCAGTTCTGGTCACCACACTACAGGAAGGATGTGAAGGCTTTGGTATTGCTATTGGTTTATCGTCACTTGTACCAAAGTACAGTGAAAAACTTGTCTTGCATACCGATCGTACAGGTCAATTCATCACATAGTGCAGTTACATTGAGTTAGTACAGAGTGCATTGATGTAGTACAGGTAAAAACAGTAACAGTACAGAGTAAAGTGTCACAGCTACAGAGAGAGTGCAGTAACAGAATGCGAAGAGATTCACCAGGATGCTGCCTGGATTAGAGAGTATTAGCAATAACGAGAGGTTGGGCAAACTTGGATTGTTTTCTTTGGAGCATCAGAGGCTGAGAGGTGACCTGATAGAAGTTTATAAAATTATGAGAGGCAAAGACAGGGTAGAGTCAGAGTCTTTTTCCTCAGGGTGGAAATGTCAAATACTAGAGGGCATAGGTTTAATGCGAGAGGGGAAAGCTTAAAGGAAGTTTACGAGGCAAGTTTTTTTTTTGGAAACACAGAGTTGCAGGTGCCTGGGATGTGCTGCCAGGGGAGGTGGTGGAAGCAGATACAACAGGAATGTTTAAGAGGGTTTTAGACAGGCTCATAAACAGGCAGAGAATGGAAGGATATAGATCATGTGCAGCTAGATGTGCAGTTTAGATTGGCGTCATGGTCGGCACAGGCATCATGGGCTAAAGTGTTGTACTGTTCTGTGTTTAAACACAAAACCTATCCAGAAATAATGTCCAACCGGGGATTACTGAGGAACGAGGCAGTTTTATATTTGCCTTTATGAAGTTGAAAACAATAAGTTATCTATATTGGATATAGGAGTGGTAAGAAATAAACTGAATTTAGTAAGCTTGCAGTATCCTAAATCCAGTGATATCTCTAGGTTCACTCAAATTATTGGGAGGCAACAACCTAAATTGATCAGATTTAGCTTAGCGGTAGCTTAGCAGTTAGCGCGACGCTATTACAGCGCCAGCGATTGGGGTTCGATTCCCGTCGCTGTCTATAAGGAGTTTGTACATTCTCCCGTGTCTGTGTGGGTTTCCTCCAGGTGCTCCGGTTTCCTCCCACATTCTAAAGACGTACGGGTAGGTTAATTCGGGGTTTAAAATGGGCAGCGCGGACTCGTTGGGCTGAAAGGGCCTGTTACCATGCTGTAAATAAAATTTAAAAATTTAAAATTTAAGATTGATCAAATCAGTGCCAATGGTAAATCTCTTCCAATCCTCCAAGTGGAGACCTCAGTGGATGGCAAGTATGATTTTTCCCTCTCAAGAACAACCTGGAAATTTCCACTGGAAATTTCTGAGGGTTGTGACAGGACTTCATCATCTGTCTGATTTGGGAGATCTGGTCTGGAATAACTTCAATGGGCTAACTGACACCACTCACAAGGACAACATTCCAACAATTCCTAATTGTCCGAAGTTTTTAAACTGGCTGTAAGCAACTTTGGAATATTATGAAGTTGTGAAAGGTATGACAAATGTATATTTCCATTCTATTTCTTTCAAGGAACCAAAAATCTAATCTCCCTTTTACAATGATGAGAGTGGGAGGAGTGTGCAAGGAAGTTAAAAGAATTCTCCTGGCAATGACTACACAAGTCTTACAATGGACATATGGTGCCATAATAAAACTACATTAAATATTACAAAGCAACAAACAAGAAGCTGGAGGAACTCAGCGGGTCAGGCAGCATCTATGGAGGGAAATAGTTGATGTTCTGAGCCGAAACCCTTCATCTGGACATTGGTTTAAGGTGGGAGGAAGGAGCTTTAAAGGGGATTTGTGGGGAATTGTTTTTTTTTAAAAAACATTGAGAGTCATTGATATCTACCTGCTGGAGGTGGTAGAATTAGATACAATCACTATGCCTAAGAGATATTTCGACAGATATAAGCAAGGCATAGAGGATGTGGTCCCAACATGGCCAACTGGGATTAGTGCAGATGGGCAAAAAAGATCAGCATGGACGTGGCTATGCTACTCTATGTTGGAAATTAGCAAACATTATGTGGTCGCCACACTAACCCCAACCTTTCCTTTTGTTCTTTCTGCCTCACCTTTTTCTTTCCAACTTCAAACTTGTCTCAAGTTCTGATTTTTCCTGATTCTGCTTAAGGATCACCAACTGAAGTGTTAATTGTTTCTCTCTCCACAGATGCTGCCTGTCCTACAGAGCACTTGCAGCATTTTGCATTTTCATCTCCATGTTGGTGTCAAATATTCCCCTGATCAACTAATTTCCCTCTTCTGGTAAAATTCCAAAATGATCGGAAGATCTAATAATGGAGAGTTCCCAGCTCAGAAGTACCTCTTTACAACCACTGCAGACCAACTCCAAAATGTAAAGCAAACAAAATCTGCAACAATGTATGTCAGATTTGCATAGTACGAGGGCAAAAAACAGAACATAGACCACCTTTTATATAAAGTTGACTATTGATTGACATGGCCTGTTAGAATAGCACAGCTATCCAGTCCAGTTTGTGAAGAGCTAAACAATGAGAGAAATTCTAAAGGCAGGCTCTCAAACAACTAGAGCTGTGCTTTACTGTTTATGTACTCTCTACCTTCTAGCCTCTGCTTAATCTAATCTCAGGGTTCAGAACATGTCATTAATTAGCTTTACTGCAGCAGATGGGGCTTTGAACATACATTATGTCTACCTATCTGTATTCTACAATGAATAGCTGATGCAGACACAGAGCTTGTTCAGTCCTGAATGGAGATAAACAGGTTACAGTTATGTTTTTTTCTTTCAACTGCTGTAGCATGGTAAACTGGAAAGCTTATTTACACATAGAAAGGCAAAATCACAGTACTTACATCAGATGCACACCATTCCTGAATCATGGACAGAATACATTTTAGATGCATTTGCACAGTGAATGCTGGCTCCCATTCCGGCTCTATCTCAAGGTGCTGCCCAATCTGGCGACTCACTGGCTCCATATTCTGCAAACAGAGCATAAAATGAACCGTTTCACTTTTTGCCCCACAAAGAATCAATTCCTTCAACATATGCATCCTTCTGGTTACTGCATTCAAACAGAGCAAATGTACTGACAAACAAAATGACAATCTGTTCTTTCTTAATCTTGGATCACATTGATCAGGCTAAATATTAACAAGTTTACAAAGTTGATTTTGTTATTCTTGGAACTGAGTAGAAAATGTGAATAACCATCTGAAGTTACAACTCTATCCCACTGTAAGGTATATTTTTTTAATATCACCCAGGATATCAGTGCAGTCAGTAAAAGAACAAATACTCCTGTCCTATTAAATTGTCAAACAGGGTTTCTGTAATCAAGTAAGCAGGCTGGGAAGGTCTTCTTGACTTGTTGCTCCAAATGGAAAGTTTTCCAAAACAAAGGGACCAAAAGCCTGTTCCTAAAGCAATTAATCTCCGCAGGAAATAAGGAAAGAGATAATAGCTTTAGAAACACATCTGGTCAAAAAGCTAAATTTGGTTACTTATAATAATATGTCTGACAGGTACAAATAACACTGATTGATTGGTTGAATTAAAGGAAAGTTTTATTATGATCACTTACTGACCAGAGGCAAGGGTCTCATATCTGGATGTTCAGAAGGTAATAGCAAAATGCTTGAAGATTTGTCATGAAAATCTATGATGTGTAACCTTAGATGATATAGCTCACGTGATTATGCTTTGCTATAATCACTGTACAAGTTGCGATTGTTAAGTCATCCTGAACTCTGTAGCTGAGCGATTTTCTTGCATACACCGAAATAAACCAGTGAACAAAGGAAACCACTGTGGAGTGCAGAGGGTGACCAACCTCCACAACACCTCCGCTTGTATTTTTTTTAATGAACACTTCACCTCCATCAAATTTTGATTTGATAGTTGACAAAATAACATTACTTTCTAGAAATCCCTCAGCCTCAAGCTTCCTTATAGAGTCATACAGCAGCGAAGCAGGGCATTCGGCCCATCACATCCACGCCGACCAGTGAACACCCATCTGTATTAACCCTAACTGCCAGCATTTGGCCTATAGCCTTCCCCAACTAGGTGACGCAACTGCTCGCCTAGACACTTAAATGTTATCGGTAACTCTGTTTCCACCACTCCCTCCTGCAGTATATTCCAGGTACTCACCAATCTCTACGTGAAAAAGGTTCCCCTCAGATCCCCTCTTAATCTCTTACCCCTTACCCCAAATCCATGGTAAGGGGAAAACATTCATGCAGTCTACCAGCTATTTTATATACCTCAGTCATGTCCCCTTTTCACCTCCTCCGCTCGAAGGAAAACAGACCTAACCTCACTGGCCAGTCCTCATAACTAAAACACTCCATCCTAGGCAACATCCTGGTAAACCTCCTCTGCGCTCCTTCCAACACTATCACATTCTTCCCACAGTGTGCTGACCGAACTGCACACAGAACTCCAGCTGAGGTCTGACCAATGTTTTCTGAAGTTGGAGCATAACCTCCCTGCTCTTGTATTCCATGTCCTGACTCACGAAGGCCAGTTTAAACTCCTTTTATCACTTCTCAGCCTATTTCACTAACACATTAATATCACCCTGTATCTTCAGACTACCCTCCACGCCGTCAACAACTCCACAAATCTTAGTGTCAGCTGCGAGCTTACTGATCATGCCTCCTACATCCACATCATTCACGTATATAACAAACAGCAAAGGTCCCAGCACCAATCCCTGAGGAACACCGCTAGTCATAAACATCCAGTCACAAAACCACCTCTTTACCATCACCCTCCATCTCCTTTTGACAAGTCAATTCTGGATCCAATTTGCCAACTTGCTCTGGATCCCATGCACCTTAACCTTTTGGACCAGTCTACCATCTGTGACCTCGAAGGCCTTACTGATGTAAACCACATCTACTGCACTGGCCACATCAATACACTTTGTTACCTCCTAAAAAAAAAATTCAATCAGATTGGTCAAACAGGATCTGCCCTTGAAAAAGCCATACTGGTCATCTCTGATTGGTCCCTACCTTTCCAAGTGATCATTACTCCTGTCCCTCAGAATTTTCTCTAATAACTTCCCTACTACTGATGTTAAGCTCACAGTTCTGCAATTGCTGGAGTTTTCCCTACTGCCCTTCTTGAAAAGGAGGGCCACATTAGCCACCCTCCAGTCACCTAGTACATCACTTGTAGCCAGCAAAGATTTAAAAATCTCAGTCAGAGCCACAGCAATCTCTTTCCTGGTCTTCCATAGCAGCCTGGGACAAATCATGCAAACCAGCCTCCCCTCCATTGACTCAATCTGCACTTCCAGTTGCCTAAAGAAAGCAGCCAACATAATCAAAGATCCCTCCCACCCCAGTCATTCTCTTTTCTCCCTCTCCCATTGGGGAGAAGAGCTGGAGAGCATGAACCACGAAGCTCAAGGACAGCTTCTATCCCACTGTTATTCAGAATCTTGAAAGGGCCTTTCACACACTAAAAGACAAACTCTTGACCTCCCAATCTACCTCACTGTGGCCCTTGCATTTTATTTGTCTATCTGCACTGCACTTTCTCTGTAACTGCAACACTTTATTCCGCATTCTGGTTTCTTTTTACAACATGTAATTATGAATGGAATGAGCAGTCTGGATGGCACAGAAAACAAAAGCTTTTCACTGCATCTCAGTACATGTGGCAATAATAAAGCAATACCAATCTTATCCTGGGGATTTATCCACCCCTTAAGCCCACTATGGCATCGAGTACCTCCTCTTTATGGAGACTTGCACTAGAATCTCACCTTCCCCTTCACCAAGTTCTCCAACTACAAATTCATTTCCTTTGTGAAGACTGATGAAAAGTATTGATTTTGGATCTCACCTATACGTTCCGGCATCACGCAAATTGACCTCGTTGATCCTAATGGGCCCTACTCTTGCCCTGGTTATTATTTTGTTCTTAATGTACTAAAATACCTTCAGATTTACCTTAATCCTGTAATATTCCATGACCCCTCTTTGCCTTCCTAACTCCCTTTTTAATTGTCTCCCTATACTTTGTCTTCTCTTGAGGGCCTCCCGTATCGGTAGTTCTCCTGTCATATGCTTCCTTTTTTCTCTTTATCCAATGCCTGATATCCTCTGGCATCCAGGTTCCCTGCACTTGTTATGTAGTCACCATCTCCAAAATGTCTGCCCCTGACACACCCTCCACAAAGATTCATTCCCCAAGATAGGTTCCAGTAATACTCCTTCCTTTGTTGGTCTATCCCCACACTGTGTCAAAAGACTCTCCTGGACATGCCTCAAAAATTCTGCCCCTTCTGAGCCAGAATTAACTCAATTCCAGTTAATAGTTGGAAAATTGAAATTCCCTAGTACTATAACTATATTTTTGTTACATTTCTCTGGTATTTGCCTACATATATGTTTCCCTCTCTCCTGCTGCTTGTTGGGAGATCAGTAACACACATTCAGGAAAGTGACAACACCCTTTTTTAGAAACATAGAAAACCTGCAGCACAATTCAGGCTCTTCAGCCCACAAAGCTGCACCGAACATGTCCCCACAAACCCATAGCCCTCTATTTTTCTCAGTTCCATGTACCTATCTAAAAGTCTCTCAAAAGAGCCTATCGTATCCGCTTCCATCACCGTTGCCAGCAGCCCATTCCACGCACTCACCACTCTCCAAGTAAAAAACTTACCCCTGACATCTCCTCTATACCTACTCCCCAGCACCTTAAACCTATGTCCTCTTGTGGCAACCATTTCAGCCCTGAAAGCTTCTGACTATCAACACGATCAATGCCCCTCATCATCTTATACACCTCTATCAGGTCCCCCTCATCCTCCGTCGCTCCAAGGAGAAAAGGCCGAGTTCCCTCAACCTGTTTTCATAAGGCATGCTCCCCAATCTCTACCTAATTGATTTGTTCCTAATCTCTACCCATATGGCCTCATTTGAGGAGCCTTCTTGGATATTCTCCCTCAGTACCATAGAACCATACAGCACAAAACAGGCCCTTCGGCCCACCACGTTGTGCCGTCCATCAGACCACCCTCACACTACCTAACCCCTTCCTCCTGCATATCCCTCTATCTCACATTCCTCCATATGCCTATCCAACAAGCTCTTGAACCTGTTCAATGTATCTGCCTCCACCACCACCCCAGGCAGTGCATTCCATGCACCAACCACTCTCTGGGTGAAAAACCTCCCTCTGACATCTCCCCTGAACCTCCCACCCATAACCTTAAAGCCATGACCTCTCGTCTTGAGCATTGGTGCCCTGGGAAGGAGGCGCTGACTGTCTACTCTATCTATTCCTCTCAATATTTTATATACCTCTATCATGTCTCCTCTCATCCTCCTCCTTTCCAGTGAATAAAGCCCTAGCACCTCAAGCCTCTCCTCATATTCAATACTCTCCAATCCAGGCAGCATCCTGGTAAATCTCCTCTGCACCCTCTCCAATGCCTCCACATCCTTACTGAAGAAATGCATGCCACCTTTTCCTTTACAGACACCAACCCCCCACCATCACATAAAAAGACTGTACCCCAGGATATTGAATTGACAGTCCTGCCCATCTTTGAACCACATCTCATTGATGGCAACAATACTGTGTTAATTAAAGCTTTGCGTTCTTCTACCTTAGAGTCAGTATGGGTGGAAGTGAGGAACAAGAAAGGAGCAGTTACTCTACTGGGAGTATAGGCCCGCCTGCATCCCCCCCCCCCCCCCCGCTGGTAGCAGCAGGGATACTGAGGAGCAGATTGCGAGGCAGATTTTGGAAAGGTGCAAGAATAACAGGGTTGTTATCATGGGAGACTTCAACTTCCCAAATATTGATTGGCACCTGCTTAGTACCAAAGGGTTAGACAGGGCAGAGTTTAAGTGTGTCCAGGACGGATTCCCGTCACAGTATGTTGACAGGCCGACTAGAGGGAATGCCATATTAGATCTAGTATTAGGTAATGAACCGGGTCAGGTGACAGATCTCTCGGTGGGTGAGCACCTGGGGGACAGTGACCACTGCTCCATAACCTTTAGCATTGTCATGGAAAAGGATAGGAGCAGAGAGGACAGGAAGATATTGTCTTGGCAAAATATGAAGCTATAAGGCTAGAACTTGCAAGAGTAAATTGGGATGACATTTTTGAAGGGAAATGTACTATGGGGATGTGGTCGTTGTTCAGGGATCTCTTGCACAATGTTAGGGATAAATTTGTCCTGGTGAGGCAGAGAAGGAATGGCAGGGTGAAGGAACCATGGGTGACAAGAGAGGTAGAACAACTAGTTAGGAAGAAGGCAGCATACATAAGGTTTAGGAAGCAAGGATCAGATAGGTTTCTTGAGGAATGTAGGGTAGCAAGGAAGGAACTTAAGAAGGAGCTGAGGAGAGCAAGAAGGGGACATGGAAAGGCCTTAGTGAGTAGGATTAAGGAAAGTCCCAAGGCTTTTTCACTTATGTGACGAGCAGAAGGATGACGAGAGTAAAGGTAGGACTGATTAGACACAAAGGTGGGAAGATGTGCCTGGAAGCTGTGGAAGTGGGTGAGGTCCTCAATGAATACTTCTCTTCAGTATTCACTAAGGAGAGGGGTCTTGATGATGCTGAGGACAGTGTTGGTAAGGTTAATGTTCTGGAGCATGTAGATATCAAGAGGGAGGATGTGTTGGAGCTGTTAGAAAATATTAGGACAGGTAAGTCCCCGGGGCCTGACAGAATATTCCCCAGGCTGCTCCGTAAAGTGAGGGAGGAGATTGCTGAACCGTTGGCTAGGATCTTTGCGTCCTCGTTGTCCACGGAAATGGTACCGGAAGATTGGAGGGATGCAAATGTTGTCCCCTTATTCAAAAAAGGAAGTAGGGATAGTCCAGGGAATTATAGATCAGTGAGCCTTACATCTGTGGTGGGCAAGCTGTTGGAAAGGATTCTTAGAGATAGGATCTATGGGCATTTAGAGAATCATGGTCTGATCAGGGACAGCCAGCATGGCTTTGTGAAGGGCAGATCATGTCTCACAAGCCTGATAGGGTTCTTTGAGGTGGTGACCAGGAAGATTGATGAGGGTAGTGCAGTAGATGTGGTCTACATGGATTTTAGTAAGGCATTTGACAAGGTTCCACATGGTAGGCTTCTTCAGAAGGTCAGAGAGCATGGGATCCAGGGAGGCTTGGCCGTGTGGATTCAGAATTGGCTTGCCTGTAGAAATCAGAGGGTTGTGGTGGAGGGAGTGCATTGGGATTGGAGGGCTGTGACTAGCCGTGTCCCACATGGATCGGTTCTGGGACCTCTACTTCTCGTGATTTTTATTAATGACTTGGATGAGGGGGTAGAAGGGTGGGTTGGCAAGTTTGCAGACGACACAAAGGGTGGTGGTGTCGTGGATAGCGTGGAGGACTGTCGAAGATTGCAGGGGGATATTGATATGATGCAGAGCTGGCTGAGAAGTGGCAGATGGAGTTCAATCCAGAGAAGTGTGAGGTGGTACACTTTGGAAGGGCAAACTCCAAGGCGAAGTACAAAGTTAATGACAGGATTCTGGGTAGTGTGGAGGAGCAGAGGGATCTGGGGGGTTCATATCCACAGATCACTGAAAGTTGCCTCACAGGTGGATAGGGTAGTTAAGAAAGCTTATGGAGTGTTAGCATTCATAAGTCATGGGATTGAGTTTAAGAGCCATGAGGTAACGATGCAGCTCTACAAAACTCTGGTTAGACCACACTTGGAATACTGTGTCCAGTTCATTACAGGAAGGATATGGAAGCGTTGGAAAGGGTGCAGAGGAGATTTACCAAGATGCTGCCTGGTTTAGAAAGTACGCATTATGAGGAGAAACTAAGGGAGCTAGGGCTTTACTCTTTGGAGAGAAGGAGGATGAGAGGAGACATGATAGAGGTGTACAAAATATTAAGAAGAATAGACAGACAGCCAGCGCCCCTTTCCCAGGGCATCAATGCTCAATACAAGAGGGCATGGCTTTAAAGTAATGGGTGGGAAGTTCAAGGGAGATATCAGAGGGAGGTTTTTTTACCCAGAGTGTGGTTGGGGCATGGAATGCACTGCCTGGGGTGGTGGTGGAGGCAGGTACATTGGTCAAATTCAAGAGATTGCTAGATAAGCATATGGAGGAATTTAAAATAGAGGGATATGTGGGAGGAAGGGGTTAGATAGTCTTCGGTGAGGTTTAAAGGTCGGCACAACGTTGTGGGCCGCAGGGCCTGTATTGTGCTGTACTGTTCTATGATTCTGTGATTACTAGTTAGACTCCTTGCATTAAAATAAATTCAATTTATCTTTGTATTCCCCTCATGTGCATTTACCCTCCTGCTCTGCCCACTGGACTAACACTTTCTCCGCAAAGTAACCATCTGAACATCTACTCCAAACCCCATTCCCCTGCCAGCTCAGTTTAAACCTTCCCCAATAAGCAAACCTCCCCAGAGGAAGTTGGTCCCATTCTGATTTAGGTGCAATCCATCCCATTCATACAGGTCCCAATGATGTAGGAACTTAAAGCCCATCCCCCTTCACCATCACACTTTTAATGCCTCTAAACTCCCATGAATGGAACAAATGAAGTTATTTTCCGTTGAGGAGGGAAATATCTCCCATGTCACAGAGCCAGAACATATACCTCATTATCTCCATCCTTGGCTATTTATTTGTTTACTAACAGCCTGAAGTAAAATTAGCGTGTTTACTTTTATTAAAATCAGGAATGCAGAAGAAGCCAGAATTGGAAGACCACAGAGATTTCAGAGGGTTGTAGGGTGGAAGGAGGCAGCAGAGATAAGGAAGGGCGAGGTCATAGAGAGATACGAAGACAAGAATAAACCACCTCAAAATAATAGGCTGCATTTCCAATCAACCAAGTACTTGGAGCTTTCATCAATGGTGCAGGAAGGAAATGCAATTAAATAGGAATGGGAAATATTTCACATTTAACTTCTGACCTTGATAACTAAGAGCACTCTTCAAATTAAGAACATTTCACAGACCCATTACCTTCCTAAAACGACCAACACTCATAACAGTGCATTTGATTTGTAGTGTTACATACCTGCATAGATTTTAAGAGCCTCAAAAAGATTTTAAAACCTTCTAGGAAATGTTCTCTCTGTCGGTCTGTCCAAAGAGGAGGCTTGCTGATTAAAACATATCTGCAAAAAAGAGAGAGACACTGGAGGAGAAATTACAGTACTTTTCTCTACAAAGAAGCATACCACATAAACATTCAAACTATTTGTCCCTGTCTTCCCAATGTATTTTATACAATTCCTTTCTTTTTCACCCTCGTGTTTATCTACTTTAATTTATTCACTTTTCTCTGGATGTTGCTGCTAAGATGAGTATTTATCACCACCCCTAATTGCCCAGGAGAGGGTGGTGAGCTACCTTCCTGAAATGCTGCAATCCTTCTGGTGAAAATAGTCCTAGGATTTAAACCCTGTTAAGGTGAAGGCACTACCTTACATTTCCAAGTCATTATAGCATATTTTCCTAGTAGCAGTGCTCCCCTATGCCTGCTGCCCTTGTCCCTTTTGGTGATATTGGTCACAGGTTACACGCTTGGGAGGTGTTGTTAGAGAAGCTCCAGCACATTTTGCAGATGGTACACACTGCAGCCCATGTGCTGGAGAAGCTCCAGCACATTTTGCAGATGGTACACACTGCAGCCCATGTGCTGGTGGAGAGAATGAGTGTTTAGAGTGGTGGGCAGGTACCAATCAAATAGCGTTGAGTTTTTTGAATGCTGTTGGAGCTGCACTCATCCAGGCAAGTGCAAAGTATTCTGTTACACTCCTGACGTGTTTTGGGAATCGTGAAAAAACATTATGATGTCAGTTGATGAGTCACTCAATGCAGACTACCCAATCTCTGGCTTGTTCTTGTAGCCACAGTGTTTATGTGGCTGGTCTAGTTGAGTTTGTGGTCAATGGTGATGTTGGGGGACTCTGTGATGGCAATGCCATTTTATGTCGAGGTTAGGCAATTCGGGTCTCTCCTGTTCAGACGATCATTGCCTGGCTACGAATATTACTTCCCTGCCCACGCCTGAAGCGTTATGTAGGTCTTGCTGCACACAGGCATGCATTTATTGAGTGGCTGTGAATAGAATTGAACATTGTGCAATGATCAGCAGACATCCCCACTTCTCAGCTTTTAGTGGGTGGAAAGTCATTGACATAGCTGAAGCCTAGGCCATTGCCATGGGCAACTCCTGCCATGATGTCCTGAGGCTGGAATAACCGATCAACTATCACAATCATTTTCCTTTGTGTAAGGTATGAACACCAATCATTGGAGTGTATTCTCCTTGGTGCCCATTGACTTCCATTTCACTAGGGTTTCTTGATGCCACATGGTCAAATGCTGCTTTGATGTCAAGGATTGTTACCCTTCTCACCTCTAGAATTCAGCCCTTTAGTCCATGTTTGGACCAAGGCTATGATCTAGCACCCTCTTAAAATATGCTATGTTGGTCATCTCAATAATAAGAGGCAGCAAGTCCCATGTTCTAGCCATTAAAGGAATCAAGGGATAGGGGGTCAGGGCAGTAAAGTGCTGGAGATTTTAAAAAATTGCTATCATCTTATTCACTGGCAAGCAGGTTTATGAGGCTGAATGGCCTGCTCCTGCTTCCATTACTTCATCCTTATTCCTTCAGTAGAAGTTCTTCTGAACTCCTCATTGTATTTATTCTCTTTCCCAGACAACGTGTAGGGATTATTGCAGTACATCATGCATGCAAAAGAGTAACTTGGGAATGGAAACCATAATATCTCAGTAACATGCCTGGCAAGTGTAGGAGAACTCTCTTGATACTATTTGTAAGAAATCATGACCAAGCAGTAGAAAAGGACCAGGCAATGCTGAGAAAGTTAACAATGTATTCCTCTAAGTGGGACAAATTCACATCCCAGTATGCTATAATGTAAGTAACTGCATGGATGTGAAAACCACCTGGACTCTCTTCAGCTAAATGGTTGGACCCAACAAAGCCAAGCTGACTTTCAACCTCTGTTTTTAAATGAATAATTGAACTGGGCATTGTTGGCAAATTGTCCTTGCACCTTGAAAATTCCTTTTGAACTCAGATGGGGTAGATGGAAAATCCCCACAGTTAAGTGCAGGTGCTGAAAGTCTCGGCTGTCTGAACTCATCAATGGCATTCACACACCAACACAATCATCTATGCCCAAGATTGGGTTTTGCCAGAACCAATTGGCTCCAGACCTTATCACAGCCTTGGTCAGGTGAGGTGAGGTGAGAGCACCAAGGGGCCACTTGACCAAGTGTGGAATCAAGGAGCCATCCAGGACAAAGTAGCCCACTTCATTGACATACCATCTACCAGCTTAAATATTAATTCCCAAACCCATGACCTCTACCATCAATGACCAGGGCAGCAAGTGCATGGTCTCTTAAGTCACATACCATGCTGACTTGGAAATAATCACTGGTCCTTTGTTGTTGCTGGGTCTAAACCCTGGAACTTCCTCCCCAACACCCCTGTTAAAGTATCTTCACCACAAGGAGGCCCATCCTCAAGGACAATTAGGAAAGGGCAATAAAAACAACACTTCTCAGTGACATCAAGATCCTGAGTCCAGCAACTGCTGGACTTGGCCATTAGTTAAAACTGCAATTCACCACAAAGAAGAGTTTCATTCTGAAACTTGACTCCTGTGCGAATGGAATAAGTATATATTGATTAACGATAAGGCAGACTGGCCAAATTAAAAAGGAGAGGTCATCTCAATGGTAGGACTGCAAAATGTGAACTAGTTCAGACTGTCCCCCTTCCCCCCCCCACCTCCCCAACCATCTCCCAGCTAGTAATTCCTACATGTCACATTTAACCATTTCTGATACATAGTCACCAAATCAGAAAAGCATTTCAAACAAAGTCAGTTTTGAAAAACAAGGAACAATGAGAAAACAGAAAGCAAAAATAACACTAAGATTCCACTGGTGAGTCAGAGTGAATGCATTGCATAATGTGGCAAAGGTCCAAATCACTACAAAAAAAGTTCCTCCTGAATTAATCATTTTAAAAAAGTGACTCTTTCCTCAAAAGAAACATTTCATATGAAACTACTTCACAACTTGAAACAATTTTGTAATTAACAAAATTTTGTCATCATTTTTTTTTTGGTGTTTCTAACACTTCCAGGCAACGGCAGTATGTGTTCCCAAAGCTGTCCCCACCGAGGTACAGTTGGGACTTAGCACAGACTATTTCTCACTGGAGCAATAGAGGAACTAAAAACAACCTTCTAGAGGAACTCAGCAAATCAGACAGCATCTGTGGAAGGAAACGAACAATTAATGTTTCAGATCGAGGCGCTTCATCTGGGATACAAGTTTGAGGTGGAGGAGAAAAATAAACCAAGCAACACCACAGGTAGAGGCACGTGGAGGCAGTGGAAGGGATATGGTCTGCAAGGCTTCCTGGAAATGGCCATTCAGTTGAAGCACCACAGACAAATCAGTGGAGTCACAGAAAAGATCAGCACGTGCATCTGTATTTCTGCAGCACTTTTCCTTGTGTATAAACATCCCAAGGTTTTTGTAAGCAATTAAGCACTTTTTGAAGTGCAATCATTGTTGTCATGTAGCAAATCTATCTGTCAATTTGTACCAGGTCACCTGTTTGACGTTAAGGAATAAAAGTGGGCTGATTCAAGAAGAGTCCATGGATCAATGTTTGAAATTCTTATTAATACACATTTTTATTTCTTTGCTTATTTCAGCTGTGTTTGAAAGTTAAAATTGCAGGTTGACCACGTGCCATTAGAACTATCAGAGCATTACCTTTCCCTACACAGATGCCGGCTGACCTGCTGAGTGCCTGCACGCAGGATTAATTTATTTGCTTCATGTTCTGTTTGATTTTATTACTCAACTTTATGCAATACAGGTCCTTCAAAATAAAACTCAGGAAGTCAAACAATTCAGTTAAACTGAGAAGTGTTGTTCAGCAACTGTGCCATCGTACCAGAACTACGAATAGCGAGGGTCTGAAGATGCACTTACTTAAGGTCGTACAACACCATTTGTTTCCTCAGCAATTTATCTTGGGAGTAACTCTGAAAATGAAGCTTGCCATTATCCATGTGCTCAGAAAACAGCTCGATTATGGTCTCAATTATGATCCTTAGTGCACCGTGTTCTTCAATCAGATGGCGAGCCTAACAAAAATTAAAAATTCACTGTGATAGTCATTCAAGAAATGGTGATTAAAGGGAAATTAAACTAGACCCTTTCCATTTTTGCTATTTTTTCCCCAATGAGGCTTATGAACAGATAAGCTGGTGAAAAAAAAGGGGCAAGAAACAAAGAGTGCAGCATCTGCAGTCTCTTGCATCTCTAAGAAACAAAAAGGAGTTCTTCTCAAAGATGAAAGACACAACGACGCTGGAGGAACTCAGCAGGCCAGGCAGCATCTGTGGAGAAAAGCAGGCGGTCAACATTTCGGGTCAGGACCCTTCTTCAGGACTGTAGATATGGAAGAAAACTTCTTCAAAGTGGGCATCCTTGAAGAGACTTCCCAGTGGAGCAGTAATTCTAGAGAAACAAAGGACTGCAGATGCTGGAATCTAGATGAAAAACACGTCCTCCAGCATCATTGTGTTTTTCATCTAGATTCCAGCACCTGCAGTCCTTTGTTTCTCTTCTTAAAGATGGCGTCATATCATTGATTAATAGGAGTGCAATCGGCAGCTTGGGTGTCAAAGATTGCTCTTCACTACAAATGTAATTTATCCAATGTTATTTAAGTCAATCATTTGGTCCTCAGGTGATCTTTGGAGATAGTAGATTCTAACCTGCAGCACCTCAGGTCCTCAGAAGATAGATGCTGTACTTGTCTTACTTACCAGTGTTGGAACAGTGAATATTTGCACAGACTGTGCAGTCACAGATATGTTTCGATCATGGTCATCCTCCACAAACTCAAGCTGCAATTGCTTGTAATGCTGTTGGGAACAAACAGATGACCCTTAAACCACATTCCACAAAGAGAAAAACTTACTCATCCAGCCACTGAGATTAAAAATTTATAGAATTTACTGTACAGAAACAGGGCACTTGGCTCAACATATCCATACTGATGTTTACACTCCATACAAGATTGCATTCACGACTTACTTCATCTAACCTACAGAAACAAGGAATAGGCTATTCAGCTCCTTGAAAGTATTCAGCTAGCTCATGGCTGATCTTTAGTTTTTGTGCATTTGGTCCATGCTGTAATCAAGTTTACAGAGCAAGGGAATAGGACTGGTCGACAAGGGACTGGGGACGAATTCACCTCCTCTCACTTGTTAGGTCCAATTCGACCTCTGGTTCTGGACTTCCCCTCAAGCAACAATATCATACCATCATCTACACTATCAAAAACCACCATGCTTATAAAGAATTTCAAAACTAGCACCTTGCACCAAGGAATTCCCCAAATTATTTGACTAAACCAGGGAGTGTTTTGCTATTACAACTAAATGTTATATTTTGCTCCTTTCCATTGAACATTTATTTTTCCGTTCTCTATCCTGAACACATGAAAATAACTTTCCAACTGAGAGCAAACATGACAGGAGACCCACTTCCAAATCTCATCTACTGTGAAGTATAGCAGGAATGACCGACAAACGCGATGGGCCATATGGCCTCTTGTGATGTAAACTTTCTATAATTCGATCAATGATAAGACTTACAGTGATAAATTCGACAGCAAAGAGCCGCTTGTATTCAGTTTCCATCAGCAAACTGCACACTATTAATTCATGGAAGATTTTACGAGCTCCTGCATTTAAAAAATTGCACATTCACTCTGACTGAACACTATTTATGCATTTGCATGTCACATTTTTATTCTTCTGCATTTGCAAATGTCACATTTTTATTCTCATTGCTTTTAACAAATTACAGCTCAACGGAATAAATCCACATCTGCAGTCATGGGAAGAGAGCTCACTCTCTAATTGTCAACTGCATCGAAACACACAGACTTCTTCCATTCAGGGGGCTTCAATCAAAATACAAAGATGAATTTTAGAAAGCACTTATTTGTACTACAGCACTAACTTCTTTATAGATCACACCTTCCTTCGACTCACCTACTGGTAGGTCTTACCTGAAGGAGTTTCCTTCTCATACTCCGGTACCTATAATATACTGGATTAAAGCACTCTTGTCCTCCAGTTCAAATGCCCACCTGTAATTTAAAAAATCTATCCACTTGGGTCTGGCTAGGTCACCTCTTGTTAGATATGTTGCAAACTGCCGTCTCCCTCTCCATTTTTAGCTGTGTATTTTTCCTCCCTCCCCTTCTTAAAACTTACCAAGCTTTTAATCACCTTCCAATATTGAGGAAATGGCATAGCTAGAGTTGTAAGTTATATAGGTTTGTGTTCATGCAAACACATGGGAGAACCATTGCATCATCAACAGAAGTGAGACAGCATTCAACAGATCGGTCAATGGGTTCACCAACAATTCTACTAAGAATGTTGGATGTTTCCACTAAATATGGTCAAGATTTTAAGATGAAAGAAATCATGAAATGGATCATTTTCAAAAGACACTGTTCCAATTGCTCACTTCAACAATTTGCTGTCAATCAAATGAGTATCATGCACTGAAATCGGAAAACTGCAGATGCTGTAAATCCAAAACAAAAATAGGTAATCTTGGAAACACTTAGTAGGTCAGGCAGTAAACTGGTAAACCATTGTCACGTGCCATCCATACAGATCATTTCATTACAACAGTGCATTGAGATAGTACAAGGGAAAGCAATATCAAAATGTAGAATAAAGTGTTACAGTTACAGAGAAAGTGCAGTGCAGGCAGACATTAACGTGCAAGACCATAACGAGATAGACCGAGAAGTCCATTTTATCATACTAGGGGACCATTCAATAATCTTATAATAGCGGGATAGAAGCTGTCCTTGAACCTAATGGTATGTGCTTTTAGGCTTTTGTATCTTCTGTCCAATGGGAGAAAAGAGGATGTCAGGGGTGGGTGGGGTTTTTAATTATGTTGGCTGATTTAACCAAGGAAGTGAGAAGTGTAGACAGAGTCCATGGAGGGGAGGCTGGTTTCTGTGATGTGCTGAGCTGTGTCCACAACTCTCTGCAGTTTCTTGAGGTCTCAGGCAGTGCAGCTGCCATACCAAGGCATGGTGCATCTGAATAGGATTCTTTCTTTGGTGCATCTATAAAAATTGGTGAGGGTCAAAGGGGACACGCCAAATTTCTTTAGCCTCCGTGGAGGGAGAAACAGCTAATGTTTTAGGTCAAGGACCCTTTATCAGAACTTGGAAAGAAAAAAGTTTTAAGCTTCAGAGCGAGTTGCAGTGTGATGGACAGGAAACATCTGTTAGGATGAGATCAGGGTTACCGACGTGATAAGCTGTTCATGAAGCCATTTGGTTGATAGGTTAATGAGGAAGGTTAGAGAGAGAACAGAAACAAAGAGTTGTGAAATCTATGAAACAGTGGGGAAGTGTCCAGCAGATCGGGTAATATTACTGGAGAGATAAAGACAGAGCCAATATTACAGATGGATAATCTATAGCAGAAACGGCTAGTTCTGACACAAATAGAGAAAGTGAGGGAGTCAAAAATCATTGAATTCAGTAGAGTCCTCAGGCAAAATGAGAATTAAGCACTGGCAGGCACTATTGTTTAAGCTTAAGGAAAATGAGAAAGAACTATCCTGCAAAGCTGGAGCCCTTCTGGCCCACAATGCCTCAGCAGGCTCTGGGAATTATCCAATTAACCCCACTCCCTGGTCCTCCCTGACAGCCCTAGACATTTTCCTTTATTCCATGTATATCCTATACCCGTTTGAAAGTTACTCAACTGAGTTATTTTGAGTTCCTTAAATTTAAGAAGCCAGGTTTCAGTAGGATGCTGTCAGGTTGCTAAAGAAACCCTATCTGTGATGTGGAAAAAGAACCATGATGATTTAGAATGCAAGAAACTGGAGCGACAGCTGGCCAATCAGCCTCTGAAACTTGCTCCGCCATTCAGTGTCATGGCTGACCCACTCACCACTTTTCCAGACTCTCTGCACACCCCTTAACTCCCTTGTGATTCCAATACTTTTCGACCTCTGCCTTGATTATATTCAATGATTCCACCTACACAGGTCTCTAATGTAAAGAATTCCAAAGCTTCACAATTCATGCCCACCTCCATCTGAAATGGGCGACTCCTTACTCTGAAAGTATGCCCCCTAGATTTAAATACACCAACTAAGGGAACCATCCTCACAGCATCCACCCTGTCAACCTCCCAAAGAAGATTATATTTCAATAAGATTAGCTTTCATCCTTCTAAACTCCAAAGAATAAAGGTTTACATGATAAATCTTTCTTCATACCTCAACCCCTTCATCTCAGGAATCAACCTAGTGCACCTTCTCTACACTTCCTCCAATGCAAGCACATCTTTTGTACTGCAGATATGGTCTCAATAACGCCCTCTAAAGTGGCATCAATACTTCCCTACTTTTAAACTCTATACCCTTGGTATAAAAGGCCATATAACAAATACCTGACGACAAAATATCATAAATGAAATACAGAAAGGTATTTTCAAAAAGAATTAGAAAATGGCAAGTTATCTACTGAACTATCTTCTACAATAGTAATATTGGGCCTTTAAGTGAGAACTCAATCACAGTAATACTCAGAGTTAGATGGAGAAAGGTTAAGACTGGGACACACTGTCAGAATACCATCCTGCATTAAAATGACACTACTCAGTTTCAGATTATTAAGCCTCAAAGCAAACAAAAAATATCAAATCCAGTCTTTCAAATGAGAAAGAAAAATTATTTAAGAATGTAGGAAACTGTAAGGTATAAAAGTATTTGTGGGTCTCCTGTAGCTAGTCAATTGGAAATGGATGTTTATGATTCAATTAGAAAATACAAAAATATTAATTTACTCACCTTTCCATAATTTGGTGTCAGCTAACATCAATTTGCTGACCAGGCAAGGTTGATCCAAGTCTGGTGGTCGGTTAAGTACAACCTCACAGAAAATTTGACGTAATCCAGCTATACAAAAGAAGAACAAACAGTTTGCATCCATTCAAACAAGCTCCCAAAAGATTTTCCCATCTACAAACTATGGAATGATGGAATACATTCCACTTGCCGAGATGAATGCTGTTGCAACAACAGCTTGGCCCGTGGAATATAAAGATAGCAGGAAAGTGCTCAAGCTAGTAATCATGGCGGCCAAAAGAGGCCATGAGATGCCCTTGGTGAACATGGTCAAGGATAATTCCAAGGCATTTTATACTTGTATTAAGAAAAAGAGGATAACTAAGAAGAGGGTAGGTCCACTCAAGGATAAAGGAGGGAATTTGTGCTTAGAGTCAGAGCAAGTGGCTAAGTACTTTGTCTCGGTATTTACCGAGGAGAAGGAATTGGAGGATAGTGAAAACAGAGTGGGGCATGCTAAAGTGCTGGGACATTCTGAGATCGAGGAGGAGGTAGTGCTGGGTCTCCTGAAAAGCATTAAGGTGGATACGTCCCCAGGGCCTGATGGAATAAATCCCAGGATATTGAAAGAAGCAAGTGATGCAATTTGATGCAATTGTTGGGGCTTTGATAAGGATCTTTGTGTCCTCATTAGCGACAGGTGAGGTCCTGGAGGACTGGAGAGTAGCAAATGTGCCTTTGTTCAAGAAAGGTAATAGGAATAATCCAGTAATTATGGGCAGTGAGCCTCACGTCAGTGGTAGGGAAGCTATTGAAGACGGCACTGAGCAATAGGATTTATACGCATTTGGAAAGGCATGGCCTGTTTAGAAACAGTCAGCATAGCTTTGTGTGGGGCAGGTCATGTCTTACAATCTTGATTTGAGTTTTTTGAGGAGATGATAAAGGTGCTTGATAAGGGTAAGGCAGTGGTTGTTATCTACATGGACTTTAGTAAGGCATTTGACAAGGTCCCTCATGGTAGGTTGATTCAGAAGATAAAGATGCATGGGGGCCAGGGTGATTTTCCAAGTTTGGATTCGGAACAGGTTTGCCCATAGAAGACAGGGCTGTTATTCTAGCTGGAGGTCCATGACCAGTGGTGCTCCACAAGGATCGGTGCTGGGACTTCTGTTGTTTGTGACGTATATCAATGATTTGGATGAAACTGTAGATGGGTGGATTAGCAAGTTTGTGGATGACAAGTTGTGGACAGTGTAAAGGACTATCAAAGAATACAGTGGGATATAGATCAGTTACAGATATGGGCAGAGAAGTGGCAGATGGAGTTTAATCTGGGCAAGTGTGAGGTGTTGCACTTTGGAAGGTCAAATGAAAGGAAAACTTATATAGTTAATGGTAGTCCCCTTAATAGCATTAAAGTACAGAGGGATCTTGGGGTCCAGGTTCATAGTTCACTGAAAGTGGCTACGCAAGTGGATAAGGTGGTAAAGAAGGTGTATGGAATGCTTGCCTTCATTGGTAGGGGTGTTGAGCATAAGAGTAAGGAAGTCATGCTGCAGTTATAGAAAACTTTAGTCAGACCACACTTGGAGTATTGTGTGCAGTTCTGGTCACCCCATTATAGGAAGGATGCAGAGACTGTGGAAAGGGTGCAGAAGAGGTTTACCAGGATGCTGCCCGGATTAGAGGGTATGAACTACAAGGAAAGATTGGACAAACTTGGGTTGTTCTCCTTAGAGTGTCAGAGGCTGAGAGGCATAGACTGGGGAAAAGATTCTGCCTACTCTAACACCAGAGAACATGCATTTAAAGTCAAAGAGGGGAAGTATAAAGGCGATGTGAGAGACAATTTTGTTTTTAAACACACAGAATGGTAGGTGCCTGGGATAGGTTATCAGGGGTGGTAATAGTGGAAGCAGGACATTGGTGGAGGTTAAGAGGCTTTGAGATAGACATATGAATATGAAGGGAATAGGGGGATATGGATGATACACAGGAGGAGGACATATAGTATAAATTGGTGTCAAGATCAGCACATCGTGGGCTGAATGGCCTGTCCAGTGCTGTACTGTTCTGTGTCCTTTGGTTTGATCCCATAAAGCATATCGCTTGATTGACACATCATTAAACATTCACTACTGATGCACCCTTGCTGCTGTACATACCATCTACAAAATCCATTTCAACAATTTACCATGACTCCTTCTGCAGCATTTAAAAGAACAAGAGTAGCTACTCTGAAATACAAAGACTCCATAGTTTCTTCATCATTGCTGGGTGGAAATACTGGAACTTCTTATCCTACATTATTATGGGGATATGGTAATTCATCATGAGAACTCAGCAGTTAAGGCAGCAGCTCATCGTCAACTTCCAAACCACTATTAGGCGTGGGCAATAAATACTGGCCTTGTTAGTGACACCCACGTCCTATGAACAGGTTATAAAGATCTTTAAGTGATGCAAATTTATTATAACAATGATTATGGCTCTCAAGCTTATTAAATTTTTGCACATGATCCCATTTACCCCTGAATGTTGGGGAAAGCTGCTATTTGCATTCAGTCAACAGCTCATCCAGTTAATAAGGATTGGAGAGATACTCAGTTGGCCCACATATCCATGCAGTTGACATAAACTCCAGGAAATTAACCTGTAAATTACGAATTGGTGTTGCTTCAAAACAAATAGAGATCTTGATTCTCCAACTTGATCAAGTTAATTAAAAAAAGAAAGATTTAACAGATGGGTCTAATGCAGAAAATATTATATACTTCTGTAGCGGCTAGCTACACACCACAAAATTAAGACACACAGTCTCTGGTTTCAAAATCAGAGGTCGAATGCCAACCCGAGGCGCAGTGCGCCTTTAATAGCCGAAAACTTCCCGCACTACAGTTCCCACGCTGACATCACGCGCAGGTCACCTGACCCTCCCGCGCGCAGGCTTTCCCAGCCCAACGCTGGGGAAGGAGGGGGGCCCCGCGCCATCTTGGATCGGGGCCTCCGATGACGTCACGATGTCAGGAGCCGGTTCGATGCTGGTGCGGTGAGTCGCTACATAACCACCCCCACCAGAACCGGCAATACCCTTGTGAAAACCAGAATTAATTAAACTATGACTTGGGTGGCCTGCCCCTACACCGCGCTCGCTGTACCACCATGGGTTGGTCCAAGTCTAGATGAGACAGCTTCAGCCGGTCAACCGTAAACACCTCCTCGTGCCCCCCCAATGTCCAGCACGAACGTAGATCCATTGTTCCTGAATGGCCCTTCATACAGCCGTTGCAGTGGTGATCAGTGCACGCCCCTCCTGACAAAGACAAACTTACAGTCTTGGAGGGAAGGCGGCATACGGGTCGTGACCTGTCCGTGTCGCGAGGTGGGAATCGGGGCCAGGCTTCCAAGCCGCTCGCGCAGCCGGTCAAGCGCCGCGGCAGGTCCTTCCTCTGGCCCCCGGGGGGGCTGGTAGAAACTCGCCTGGGACGACTAAGGGCGTTCTGTAGACCATCTCCACAGACGAGGCATGCAGGTCCTCTTTTGGCGTAGTGTGTACCCCCAGCAGGACCCAGGGGAGTTCGTCTACCAAGTTGGGCCCCTTAAGGCGGGCCATAAGTGCCGACTTCAGGTGGCGATGGAACCTCTCCACCAGCCCATTGTACTGTGGGTGATAGGCAGTGGTGAGGTGGATCCGGGAACCCCACATGTCGGCGACGGCAGACCACAGGCCGGAGGTGAATTGAGCTCCCCTGTCTGAAGTGATATGTGCCGGGACACCGAAATGGGCGACCCAAGTTGACAAAAGGGCCCGTGTGCAGGACTGGGCGGAGGTATCTGTGAGGGGAATGGCTTCAGGCCAGCGGGTAAAATGGTTGACAATTGTGAGGAGGTACTGCGCTCCTCGGGAGACTGGAAGGGGGCTGACCAGGTCGACATGGATACGGTCGAACCTCCGGCGGGTAGGCTGAAAATCCTGCAAGGGGGCCTTGACGTGCTGCTGTACTTTTGAGGTCTGGCAGCGAGTGCAGGACCAGGCCCATTCGGAAAACTGTTTACACAGGCCATGCCAGACGAACTTGTGCAAGGCCGTGGATGGCATCAAACACTTGCCTGCGCCAGACAGCTGGGACGATGGGGCGGGGTCTACCTGTGGAGATATCGCAGAGCAGGGTGCGCTCACTGGGGCCTACCAGAAGGTCTTGCAGTTGCAGGCCCGAGACTGCGATGTGATAGCTGGGCATCTCCATGTCCGTTCACTGTGCCTCCACTAAGGCGCCAAAATCCAGCCCCTGGGACAAAACCTGGATGGTCGGCCGTGACAGTGCATCCGCGACCACGTTCTCTTTCCCTGACAGATGGCGGACGTCAGTGGTGAACTCTGAGATGTACGACAAGTGCCACTGTTGCCATGCTGACCAGGGATCTGAGACCTTGTTGAAGACGAAGGTCAACAGCTTGTGGTCGGTGAAAGCTGTAAACGGCCTGCCCTCCAAGAAGTAACGGAAGTGTCTGATGGCCAGGTACAACGCTAACAGCTCGCGGTCGAAGGCGCTATACTTGAGCTCTGGTGGTCGAAGGTGCCTGCTGAAGAACACCAGCCTGCTGAAGAACACCAGCGGTTGCCAATGCCCTTCGATAAGCTGTTCTAGCACGCCTCCGACCACTGTGCTGGAGGTGTCGACTGTGATGGCAGTCGGGACGTCCATGCGCGGATGCACCAACATGACCGTGTCCGCCAAGGCCTGCTTGGTTTCGACGAACGCGGTGTGAGCCTCTTCTGACCAAACAATGTCCTTGCTTCCGCCTGACAGGAGAGCAAACAACGGGCGCATGATGCAGGCCGCGGATGGTGTGAACCGGTGATAAAAGTTTACCGTACCGAGGAATTCCTGCAGGCCCTTGATGGAGGTGGGTCTGGCAAAATGGCGGATGGCATCGACCTTCGCAGGCAGGGGCGTGGCGCCGTGTTTGTCGATCCGATGACCCAGGAAATCGATTGTCTCCAGCCCGAAATGGCATTTGGCTGGGTTGACGGTCAGGCTGAAATTCCTCAGGCGAGAAAAGAGTTGGCGGAGGTGCGTGAAATGTTCCTGGCGGCTGTTGCTGGCGATCAAGATGTCGTCGAGGTATGTGAAGGCGAAGTCAAGGTCGCGCCCGACCGCGTCCATGAGTCATCGGAAGGACTGAGCAGCATTCTTGAGACCAAAGAGCATCCGGACAAATTCAAAGAGGCTGAAAGGTGTGATCAGCGCCGTCTTCGGAATGTCGTCTGGATGCACAGGGATCTGGTGATACCCCCGGACGAGGTCGACCTTGGAAAAAATGGACCGCCCATGTAGGTTGGCAGCAAAGTCCTGAATGTGCAGCACAGGGTACCGGTCCGGGGTAGTAATGTTGTTGAGGCATCGGTAATCGCCACAGGGCCGCCAGCCTCCGGCTGCCTTGGGGACCATGGGTAGCGGAGAGGCCCATGGGCTGTCCGACCTGCGGATGATCCCCAGCTCCTCCATTTTTTTGAATGCCTCCTTTGCGAGGCGGAGCTTGTCTGGGGGTAGCCGCCAGGCACAGGCGTGGAGGGGAGGGCCCTGGGTGGGGATGTGATGTTGGACGCCGTGCTTGGGCAAGGTGGTGGAGAACTGGGGCGTTAGTACGGACGGGAACTCTGCCAGGACCCTGGCAAACTCGTTGGTCGACGTGGTGACGGAGTCGAGGTGTGGGGCTGGCGGCTTGGTTTCACCCAACGAGAACTGTTTGGAAGGTCCTGGCATGTACCAAACGCTTACCCCGCAGGTCAACCAGCAGACTGTTGGCACGAAGGAAGTCTGCCCCAACGAGTGGTTGCACGACGGCGGCCAGGATGAACCTCCAAGTAAAGTTGCAGGTGCCGAACTGGAGGTGTACCAACCGGGTGCCAAAGGTCCGAATGGCGCTGCCATTGGCAGCTCTGAGGGCAGGTCCTGGTGTGCAGTTGCGAGTCTCGCGGCTGTTGGGAGGCATGACGCTAACTTCGGCTCCTGTGTCCACTAGGAACCAACGTCTGGAACGCCTGTCCCACACATGCAAGAGGCTATCCGGGTGGCCAGCCGCCATAGCCATCAGCGGCGGCTGGCTCTGGCGTTTCCTGGAAACCTGCATGGTGGCCGGCCTGCTGAGCCGCTGGGTACGTGGCGTGGCAACGTGCTCGACAGACGCCCCGCTCTCCTTTTTTGCCTGCCAAAGGACATCCGCCCGGGAGGCCACCTTCCGGGGTTCGCTGAAATCGGCATCCGCCAGGAGCAGGTGAATGTTATTGGGTAACTGCTCCAGGAAGATCTGCTCAAACAGCAGGCAGGGTTTATGCCCGTCTGCCAGGGCCAACATCTCATTCATGAGCGTGGAGGGGGGGTCTGTCGCCCAACTCATCGCAGTGGAGTAAGCGGGAGGCTCGTTCGTGTCGAGAAAGGCCGAAAGTGTCAAGGAGGGTCTTGAACTTATGGTACTTCTCCTCCTCAGGGGGTGCCTGGATGAAATCCTCGACCTGGGCTGCGGTGTCTTGGTCGAGGGCGCCCACCAGGTAATAGTACTTGGTGTCGTCCCTGGTGATCTGGCGAACTTGGAACTGGGCCTCGGCCTGGTCGAACCAGACACTGGGCCGGAAGGTCCAGAAGGTGGGCAGTTTAAGGGCTACTGCCTGTACCTCTTGCTATGCAGACATCGTGGGTTCAAAAGCATTTGGGCCCGTCGGGGTCACCAATGTAGCGGCTAGCTACACACCACGAAATGAAGACACACAGTCACTGGTTTCGAAATCAGAGGTCGAATGCTGACCTGGGGCGCGGTGCGCCTTTAATAGCCGAAAACTTCCCGTGCTACAATTCCCACGCTGACGTCACGCGCAGGTCACTTGACCTTCCCGCGCTGACGTCATGCGCGGGTCACCTGACCTTCCCGCGCACGGGCTTTCCCAGCCCAACGCTGGGGAAGAAGGAGGGTCCTGTGCCATCTTGGATCGGGGCCTCCAACGACGTCGCGATGTCGGGAGCCGGTTTGATGCCGGTGCGGTGAGTTGCTACACTTCTATTTGATATCATACAGACAGATAAAGGATTTGGGATGGGGTGCATGCTATAAATTTGAACAGCTAACTTGTCCCAGACTTTAAGACTGAGGCTATCTATTTACAGAAGCAGACAAGACAATTCTAGAGATAATCACATCAGTCCTGCAGTGCACTGTGTTGGGCCTAAACTAATGTTCACCAGTGATAGTCTGAGTGAGAGTATTAATAGATATACAAGTTTGCAAATCTCTCTCTCACACACTCTCACTATAAAGGTCATGGAAGCTTGCAAGGGTTTAAAGATTACAATTAATTTGCTGAACATCCACACGTAGGGCAATGAGGCCAATTGGAAGGCACATGAAATTTTTGCTTTTTATTGTATCATCTCAGCAATGCAATCGAAGGATGTCATACCAGGCTTTTTAAAGATTTGGTACAGTTAAACTTGGAATACACTACCTAGTTTTAATCACATGGGGTGAAGAATATCAAGGCACCAAAACAATTCTCAGATTCTTGTTTATCAGGAGTAGTCTCAACACAGGCAATTCATCAAAACAGCATATCAGGGCTGAAGGGCCTGTTCCTTTGCGGTACTGTTCTGAGGTCCATGCATGTGATTCCAGAAAAATGGCAACAGCTTATTTATGCTAAGAACAAGAAATAGCAGAATACCCTTGAGCCTGCTCCACCATTCAATAAGATGATGGGTGATCTGATTTTGTCCTCAGCACCACCTCTCGAGTAAAAAAAATTCTAAAAATTCGTAGGCCCTCTGAAAGAAGAAAGTCCTCTTCCTCCTCTTCGCCTAATGAGTGACCTCTTAATCTGAAGCTTTGCCCTAGTTCCAGATTCCCTCATGGATAGAGAAACATCCTCTTCATATCAACAGAGTCAAGTCCCCTCAGAAACTTATGTTTCAATAAAACACATCTGATTCTTCTCAATTCCGATGAGCAAAGGCCCAACCTGCTCAATCAAACATTCATTACAAGCCCAGACTCCCACATCTAACTTGGCAATATTTAATGATTCCATTGCAGTCACCCAGTTCTTCTGCTTGTTATATATGCTCCAATGACGAGGCTTTCCCTGCAAGTGCCCCTAAGATGCCTTTCTTCATGAACCATGGTTTCCCCTCAACCATAGCAGACAGGACCCTTGACCACATCTCATCTATTTCCACTCTATTTCAGATCACACTCCTACTTGCACAACCTCTACCATGCTCTTTTAGCCAGTGATATCACCACTTGTATTATTCGGTCTCTCTGGTTCTCCACCTTATTACAGACCTTCCCTTTTATTCTTTACACGCTCCCAACCCACCTTCTCCTCCCTTTCGCTTTACTTAAAACTTACTTCATTTCTAATCCTTCCCAGTTCTGATGAAAGGTTATCAACATGAAATGTTAACTGCTTCTCCCTCTACAGATGCTGCCTGTTCAGTATTTCCAACACTTTCTGTATTTATTCTAAGCTGACCTTTCTTTACAATGGTTCAACATCGCACCAGAGTGGTACACTTGCAGTTTTCCATTCCAGTTGGACCTTTCCAGAATCTAGGTAACTTTGGAAAGAAACTTCGGAAACAACTTGTGCATCCATCATCTCTCCAGCCACTTCTGGGGTCGTCAGCCTGTAGTGCCATTAGTATTCTTAATAACTTTATGCCTAATGTTGAGATTGTTTTGTTTATTCCTCCCTTTTGCCCCCATTTTCTATTATTGGGGCATTTAAGAGTCTTCCACATGAAGACAGATACAAAGGATTTGCTTAAAATCTGGCATTTTCTTATTTTCCACCATTAATTCCACAGTCTCAGATGCAAAGGGTCCAATATTTATCTGAGCTACTGTCTTCTGTGTTATATACTTGTAGAAGCTCTTACCGGCAGTTTTTATATATTTTTTTCTCTTGAGGTAATTTTGATAATGTACTTTCACCCTCTATCTTTTGTTTGACATTCTTTGTTGGTGTCTAAGTATTCCCATTTATTTCTGTGAGATAATTAATTTATTAATCCTGTTTGTTTATGCATGACCAGATTTGAAGAGCCACTAGCTTGGTTGATTCAACAGCATATTATTCAAAAACATGCCAACTTGAGTTAATCAATGTAAAGATTAAAATTACCCACAGCTATTGCAGTACTTTTCTTAAAAGAAATTCAGACCAAGTTTTGCACTTGCCTGAATAACCAATAACTTGGTTGAGCCAGGAGAGAAGACGTAAAGCAAATGTCTGATGGGATACGACACTTGAGTGAAGAATCTCAACACGAAGAGGTGACTGAAAGAAGCTGTTTGTAATGTTCTAGAAGAAAAATTAACAATATACATTGCAGTATTCCCTTCAGATTGTTCAAAAGCAGTTTTAAAGAATCTATTATTTGTATTGGTGCTATTGTTACAATGGCAGTACCTATTCAGCAAGTCATCCTTGTTATCAAATGGTCAGCAATTTGAAACATCATCTCTTCTTCCTTCAACTGCTGCTTGATCTAAGCACAGACAGCAGTTTCTCCCATACGATCATGGATGAGCCCGTAAGGTCTATATGTACCTTCTTCCCTTCTCCCACGTCTTTTCATTTAACCCTATCAGCAAGTTCATGTTTTACTTTTACCCCTTATGCGTTCATCCACCTTTTCCTTAAATGAATCTCTACTCTTTGCTTCATTTACTCGTTGAGGTAGTTGATTTCATACTCTTACAACATCCCAGTTAACATTCTATCTGAATTCTTGATGGGATTTGTTAGTGACCATCTTATGTTTATTCCTCCTCATTTTGTCCCCCATCATAGAAAGCCAAAACGCAATTGGACATTTGTCAGAGGAGCTGATCAATCAAGAAACATTATGATCCCTTTGTTATGTGCCATGCATCACTCGGATTTCTATTAAACTACTTCCATATTGCAGAACAGTGCTATTTCTACAGTTGTTGAGCTAGTATTTTCAACTACAACTGTTGGATGCATAGTGCAAAGACTTGGTCTTACTTACATAAACTTCGAGCTTTGTTTCTTGACAAAGAAGCAATGTTCCATGTTTTATAGGTCTACGACCCTAGAGAAGCAAGACAGAACTGCAAATTGAAAAGATCGGTACAGAACTGCAAATTGATAAGATTGGTATTGCAATGAAATAAAAAAAATCCACATGAACTAATTGAGAAACAAATTTGCATTAAACACATTCACTTTCTGGTTTACTAATTATACAAACAGCTCATTCCAGATCAAGGTACACAGGTATGTTTGATCAGCAAGATATAATGATGTATAGATACACACATACAATATATATACAAAATATTTTTTTTAAATAGTGATCTCTCAAGGTAATATCTCTAAAGCTGTTGGTTAACGTTTGTGCTTATGTGTATTATTTTACACAAGCATGCAGAATTCTGCTCTCACATTAGATGCTTAATGTTTTGAGTAAAGGTGATTTTTGGAAAGCATGACAAAAATTCCAGACAAGGAGGCAAGGATGCACACTATATAAAGCCTGGCTCAAAAATCACACTCAAGTACCATTCCATGCAGAGATGGACTCTCACAAACATGGTCAGATCTCTCAATCCAGAGATAAAAAACAGAAAATGCTGGAAAATCTAAGCACATCAGGTAGTATTTATGAAAAGAGAAACAATTAACATTTCACATCAAAGACTCTTCAGACTTTCTCAGTTTCATCATCAGACCTGACATTAACTGTTTTGCTCTCCACAGATGCTGCCTGGCCTGACTCAGGTTTTTCAGGCATTTTCTATATTTCAGATTTCTAGCAATTGCAGTTTTTCTTTAACTTTTCCTAATCCAGAGATATAATCATGTTTGTTTTTCCACAAGAGAAAACAAAGAATATAATGGAATCTTGTGTTTGAATTTTTCCTTGGCCTTGGCACCCCACCCAAATCTCTGTAAACTCTTACAACCCTGAGAATTCTACATTCTTCTAAATTCAGCCAATTGTGCATCCTTGACCCCACCATTGGTGACCAAGTCTTCAGTTTCAAAGCCTGTGCTGTGGAATTCTTACTCTTAGCTTCACTGTGCCATTCTCTTACCCAATCCTTTAAAATTTTTTTTTATATTTTATTTACAGCGTGGTAACAGGCCCTTCCGGCCCAACGAGTCCGCGCCGCCCATTTTAAACCCAAATTAACCTACCCATACATCTTTGCAATGTGGGAGGAAACTGGAGCACCCGGAGGAAACCCACGCAGATACCCGAGAACATACAAACTCCTTACAGACAGCGACAGGAATCGAACTCCGATTGCTGGCGCTGTAATAGCGTCGCGCTAACCACTACGCTACCTTTCCACCTATAAAGTTGATTCTTGTCTGATCTTAAGGTAACACTGCGTAATATGTTGTAGAATGCCTTGTAAGCATTTTTCCAACCCTTCCCAACCTAACCAAGGCATTCAGGTTCAATGATACAATGATACTTTATTTGGTTACAAATCTTTTCTTGTCAAATGACTGGGATCATGTTAATAGAGAAATTCCTCTACATCAAAGAGCTTGCAACAGCTAATAGCACTTACCTCTCTATCTATCAAGGTGGTGTAATTCTGTGCTTCTTTTGGTGAACAGCCTAATGACTGCTGGAGTGAGTAAATAACATGGTCAAAGGAATGCTGTTCATCATTAAATAGCACACAGAAATAAGAGTCCGTCTTCTCCCTTGTGTGATAAAAAGTTTAAGGGTAAGATTTTGCATCAGAAGTTTGCCATTGATCATCTCTACCAGACAGAATTGACAGGCACAGTGCAAGGCATTAGCTGGCTTCTCTGCCCAAAACAATGGAATCTCCTTCCATCAAATGCTACTGAGAGCACATTCAAATTAGGAGACCAATGTGTTAGCCAGCTCTGAATAATTAAGAATCGGATGTTGCCTACTGCATTTTTCATTAATAAATAAACAATGAATACTTCTGCGACCTTGATACTTGCATTTGAAAGATATGCAACCAAACTCTACTCTTTTTATGAATTTACTTGTAAAATGGAAGATGAAAAACAGTGTAGTTTTATTTTCAAAAGAATGTTGTGGTATTCTACTTCCTTAGCTTCTTAATGGTAGTTAGGGGTTTCCTATTAAAAACTGTATATATTGCTTAAATTGTGCGGCCATAACAGAACTGGTCAGCAATTTCTAATAAATAATGCTGCAGTTATTTATACAGTTAAAAAAGGGTCAGTTTTTTTTGCTAATCACCAATATAGCTTAGACAATTGATTTAAAAATAAATTCGAATTTTTATAATTCCTCCAGCATCAAATCTCCTTCAAAATATTTAAAATTACAACTTTTTCAACAATTTTCCCTAATCATTGATCAAATTTAAATTACTGATGTTTATCAACTTTGACATAAATTGCTTTTCAATACTGATCAAAATTCTTATGCTGAAAATCAAGCTTTTAGTAGGGTGCCCTTTCTTGGGTAGTCCTTCAGGATGAAGCACATCTTGTTTCCATTACAGTTTTGTGGGTTCTGAGGTGGCTGATGAGGCCAATGTGGAATTTGCAAATTACCACAAATGGGCTTAGTACAGTTTACATTTCTCAAACGGGACTGCATGTAAAAACCAACTTCGCAAGAATATCATTTTAAATAGGTTTATAAATTATAAAATATAATTTTAGGTAAAATTTTTAATTCATTCACTGAATGTCTTGGAAAGGCTGGCATTTCTTGTCCATCCCTCATTTCTCCTGAACAATCAGCTCCCTCCTAAACAGATACATTGCTTCCAGTGTAGATACTCCTACAGTCCTAATAGGGAAGAAGTTGCAGGATTTTGATCCAGCCTGGTGCACTTGACCTTCTTAGTGGTAGAGGTTGAAACTTAAAGAAAAGCTGTCAAAGAACCTTTGAGAGCCATTGCAGTTCATTCCACACTACAGCCACGCTTGACGTTGGTGGAAAAAGTGAATGTTCTGTGTGGCAAATTGGGTGACGGTGGTGGGCTGCATTTCCCTGGATGGTGTTGAAATTTTTGACTATTGCTGGAGCAGCATTCATCCAGGCAAGTGGAGGGTATTCAATCCCACACTTGCGCCTTGTGGATGATAGAAAGATTTTACGCCGTCAGGCAAACTGTCGCTCATCCACTGAGGGAATCATAACTGTTCTAATATATTTTCAAATATGGAATTAATTGACTCACTCAACTGACACAACAGCCCTTGTGACAATCTATACATTCAGAATTCCTGCATAAACAGGATAATCCTGAATTTCCACACAGATGGAACATCACAACTGCTAATGTCAGATTCCAGTGCTGGATTACAAACTTCTCTTAGGAAATATGCCTTCTGAATCAGCAACAGGTCAATTAATTTTAATTGTTTTCTAGTGTCATATACTATGACACTAGAAAATACAGTGACATGCAAAAGTTTAGGCACCCCTGGTCAAAATTTCTGTTACTGTGAATAGCTAAATGAGTAAAAGATGACCTGATTTCCAAAAGACAAAGTTAAAGATGACACATTTCTTTAATATTTTAAGCAAGATTACTTTTTTTTTTATTTCCAGCTTTTACAGTTTCAAAATAACAAAAAAAGAAAAGGGCCCTAAGCAAAAGTTTGGGCGCTCTGCATGGTCAGTACTTAGTAACACCCCCTTTGGCAAGTATCACAGCTTGTAAACGCTTTCTGTAGCCAGCTAAGAGTCTTTCAATTCTTGTTTGGGGGATTTTAGCCCATTCTTCCTTGCAAAAGGTTTCCAGTTCTGTGAGATTCTTGGGCCACGAGATTCTTTTGAGGTCTATCCACAGATTTTCGATGATGTTTAGGTCGGGGGACTGTGAGGGCCATGGCAAAACCTTCAGCTTGTGCCTCTTGAGGTAGTCCATTTTGAGGTGTGTTTAGGATCGTTATCCTGTTGTAGAAGCCATCTTCTTTTCATCTTCAGCTTTTTTTTTACAGACGGTGTGATGTTTGCTTCCAGAATTTGCTGGTATTTAATTGAATTCATTCTTCCCTCTGCCAGTGAAATATTCCCCGTGCCACTGGCTGCAACACAAGCCCAAAGCATGATTGATCCACCCCAGTGCTTAACAGTTGGAGAGGTGTTCTTTTCATGAAATTCTGCACCCTTTTTTCTCCAAACATACCTTTGCTCATTGCAGCCAAAAAGTTCTATTTTAACTTCATTAGTTCACAGGACTTGTTTCCAAAATGCATCAGGCTTGTTTAGATGTTCCTTTGCAAATTTCTGACACTGAATTTTGTGGTGAGGATGCAGGGAAGGTGTTCTTCTGATGACTCTTCCATGAAGGTCATATTTGTGCAGGTGTCGCTGCACAGTAGAACAGTGCACCACCACTCCAGAGTCTGCTAAGTCTTCCTGAAGGTCTTTTGCAGTCAAATGGGAGTTTTGATTTGCCTTTCTTGCAATCCTACGAGCAGTTCTCTTGGGAAGTTTTCTTGGTCTTCCAGACCTCAACTTGACCTCCACCGTTCCTGTTAGCTGCCATTTCTTAATTACATTACAAACTGAGGAAACAGCTTAATGAAAACACTTTGCTATCTTCTTATAGCCTTCTCCTGCTTTGTGGGCATCATTTATTTTAATTTTCAGAGTGCTGGGGAACTGCTTAGAGGAGCCCATGGCTGCTGATTGTTGGGGCAAGGTTTGAAGAGTCAGGGTATTTATAAAGCTTTGAAATTTGCATCACCTGTGCTTTCCTAATGATGACTGTGAACAAGCCATAGCCCTAACAAGCTAATGAAGGTCTGAGACCTTGGTAAAAGTTACCTGTGAGCTCAAATCTCTTGGGGTGCCCAAACCTTTGCATGGTGCTCCTTTCCTTTTTTCCCACTCTAAAACCGTACAAAACAAAAATAATACACTAATCTTGCTTAAAATATTGAAAAGAATGTTTCATCTTTATGACTTTGAGATCAGTTCATCTTCTACTCACTTAACTATTCACAGTAACAGAAATTTTGACCAGGGGTTCTGGTCACCTAACTATAGGAAGGATATTTGTAAGAGTGCAGAGGAGATTTACTAGAATGTTGCCGGATCTTCAGGAGTTGAGTTACAGGGAAAGATTGAACAGGTTAGGACTTTATTCCTTGGAGCGCAGAAGAATGAGGGGAGATTTGATAGAGGTTTACAAAATTAGGAGGGGTATAGACAGAGTTAATGCAAGTAGGCTGTTTCCACCTAGATTAGGAGAGATAAGTATGAGAGGACATGGCTTTAGGATGAAAGGGGAAAAGTTTAGGGGGAACTTCTTCACTCAAAAGAGTGGTGGGAGTATGGAACGGGCTGCCATCTGATGTAGTAAATGCAGGCTCACTCTTGAGTCTTAAGAATAAATTGGATAGATACATGGACGGGGGTGGTCTGGAGGGTTATGAACTGGGTGCAGGTAAATGGGACTAAGGGGAATACCATTTCGGCATAAACTAGAAGGGCCGAATGGCCTGTTTTCTGCGCTGTAGTGTTCTATGTTCTATGCGTGCCCAAACTTTTGCATGCCACTGTAATTCGTTGGATCATTATCCATCGTCTGTTGATTCCTGTGTCTCTGATGCTGGTGCCTTTGACCTCCTACACTGAACACAGAGTCCAGGGACAGAGCTCAGTCATTCTGACCAAGGAGTCAGATTCTATCGGTCTCTGGCATCTCAGCTTTATGCGACCACAACTGTTGAATGACATCTCAATTTAAAACAAAATCAGGAAACAATTAGAAAATATAAAACTCTTTGACAGCATCCGCTGAAAAACAGCCGCCCGGGTGGCCTAGTCCACCAAAGGTAGTCACCAACTGCTCTGTTTCACGGGACAACTTTGGCAACCAGACTCCAGATTCCATTTAGCTACAAGTTAACCATGAGATACAGGCTGGGTCATGCAGCACAGCATCAGGTCCTTTGTCCCACACAGACTGTCAAATCTCCATTCTGACATTCAAAAACATACATAGAACACAGAAGAGTGCAGCACAGGAACAGGCCTTTCAGCCCACAATGTCTGCATCCAGCACAATGCCAAATTAGACTAAATCTCTTCTTCCTGTACATGGTCTATGCGCCTCCATTTCTTGCATATTCACATGTCTAACAGGATCTTAAATGCCACTATCGTATCTGCTTCCTCCACTCCCCCCCAGCAGCCCGTTCCAGGCACCCACCATTCTGTGCAAAAAATACTTGCCCCACACATCTCCTTTAAACTTTCCCCCTCTCACCTTAAATGCATGTCCTCTAGTACTTGACATTTCTACCCTGGGAAAAAGATTCTGACCATCTATCCTATCTCTGTCTCTCAAAATCTTATAAACCTCTATCAGGTCTCCCCTCAGCCTCCGACACTCCAGAGAAAACAACCCAAGTTTATCCAACATCTCCCTATAGCTCACACCCTCTAATCCAGGGAGCATCCTGGTAAAATAGATGGCCATTGACAGCTGGTTCGATTGGGGACTGTAGCTTAATCAGTTCTCAAAGTAATTCACTGGAGAGTTACAATTAGTTGGCCTTGCAGTTAGATGGGAATTGACTGAGTAAACTTTTTCCAGGAAGCAAGTGTGGGCAGGCAAAGGATGAGCTCAGACAGCTTGCTGCTCTGCATCAGATTCAAAATACACTCAGCAGATCAGGCTGCCCTTGTGGGAAAAAAAACAGAACTAACATTCCAAGCTGAAAAGTGAGAAAATAAGTTAGTTTCAAGTTGCAGAGAAAGATGGGGAGGGGTGAGTAAGACGAAGGGAATCTCTCTGATAGGGTGAGGTCAGGGCTGCCCTGGTGATATTTTGTTCACAAAGCCATCTAGTTGATAGATTAATGAGTTTGAGAGCAAGACGACAAATAAGAAGACATGTAAAAGCTGTGAAATACAGATCAGAACTGTTGTAGAGAATAAAAGCAAAGGAAGAATATTGGAAATGCCCAGCAGATCAGGTAGCTGAAAATGGGAAGATAAACTGAGTTAATATTTAAGGTGGATAACTCACAGTAGAACTGGCCAGTTCTGCTGCAAAATTACCAATCTGTACTAATAATGGTTTTTCCTCTCTCCATGAATACTGCCAGATCTACTGGGCATTTCCAACATTCTCATTTTGAATTCATTCTCTGTAACAGCTCTGAACTGCATTTCACAACTTTAACATGTCCTTTTGTTTTCTCTCTCTCTGCTCTCATTAATCTATCAACCAAATAAATGACATTACAAACACAGCAAACCCTGGTCTCACTCTATCAGAAATATTGCTTTTGTCCTTTAGATCCCTCTCCCCCACTTTCTCTGCAATTTATTTTTCTCACTTTTCCAGTTCTGACAAAGGATCATCCATCTGAAATGTTAACTGTTTCCACAGACACTGCCTGACCTCCTGAGCATCTTCAGATTTGTCTTTATTTCTGGTTTCCAGCACCTGTTGTTTTTTTTGGTTCTGAAGACAATAAACTTGGCTTGTTCCATTTGATTATGTTTACTATTTTTCCCTCCAAAGGTCAAGTAATTTAGTAGAGGTCAATAAACAAAACTGAACATATTCACTGAAATGAACAGCTACTGCATTGAGGTTTTCTGGTTTGCAATCCTATCTGGTGTGTAATAAACTGTATCAGAATCAGGTTTATTATCACTGACATGTCATGAAATGTATTGTCTTGCAGCAGCAGTACAGTGCAAAAACATCAAATTACTATAAATTACAAAATAAATATATAGTGCAATAAAAAAGGAATTAGGTGGTGCTCATGGACCATTCAGAAATCTGATGGCGGAGGGGAAGAAGCTGTTCCTAAATCACTGAGTGCAGGTCTTCAGGCTCCTGTACCTCCTCTCCCATGGTAGTAATGAGAAGAGGGCAGAAACTCAATTTCCTGCTGCAGAGACCTGACTAATCCAATACAATCATAAAAGCAAAGAGTGTTAATAAACAGACCTCTCTTAGGTTGGCTAGTTGGAACTGCTCGGGTTGTGGTACTGTTGTTTGGGACTCTGGCTATTCACAATCTATTTAGCCAAAGAGGACCTAATGTCAGATTTCTAAATTTGCTTGCATGGGATTGTGGTGAAGAGAATATAGCGAGGCACCAAGGTGGTAAGACAAGCTAAGTGAGCGGTGAGAATGCATCAGATGGAATATAATGTGGAAAAATATAAGACCATCCACTTTAGTGCACAAAACAGAAGTGCAGAGAACTTTTTTTTAGATGGGTGATATGAGGAAACATTAATGTTCAAAGGGACCAAGGTGTAGCTGTACACAAGTCACTGAAATCTAAGATGCAGGTGCAGCAGGCAATTAGGAGGCAAATGGTGTTTGCCTTCATTATGAGAGGATTTGCGTTTAGCAGTAAAGAACTCTGGAGCAATAAGCAACGTGACCTGGAAGGACTAAGCTGGGTGAGCAGCATCTGTAGGAGGAAAGGAATTGTCGACGTTTTGGTTCGAAATCCTGCATCAGGACTCGTCAACAATTCCTTTCCTCCCACAGATGCTGCTTGACCCGCTGAGTTCTTCCAGCAGATTGTTTGTTGCTCCAGATTCCAGCATCCGCAGTCTCTTATGTCTCCAGCAAAGAACACTTACTGCAATTGTATAGGCCCTTGGTAAGATCACATTTGGGGAGTATTGTGCATAATTTTGTTCCCTTACCTGTGCAAAAGAAGAAATGAGGTGAAGATTCACTAGAGTGGTTTTAGGGATAGCCTTACAACCTTGCCCAATGAGAACCTGAATAGACTATGTATTTAGAAGAATGAGAATAATTCCCCTGGTTGAGGAGTCTAGAACTAGGGGTCACAGTCTCAGAATAAGGCCATTTATGACTGAGATGAGGAAAAATTTCTTCACTCAGAGTGTGGTGAATCTTTGGCATCCTCTACCTCGGAGGGCTGTAGAAGTTCAATCATTGGGTTCATTCAAGTCAGATTGATAGATTTCTGGATATTAAGGAAATAAAAGGATATGGGGATAGGGCAGGAAAATGAAATTGAAGTAGATCATTAGACGTGATTTTGATGAAGAACAAACAGGCACAAAGATTTGGATGGCCAACTTTTGCTCCCAATTCTCAGGTTCTTAGATTTTCATATTAATCATCAGCATGTTAATGGTAAAATGGATACTTCCCTTTGCATACCTTGGTTGTAGTCCTGGAGGCAGCTCTTTGTCCTCTGTCCAAATCAGCATGTCCACAATATACATGAATATAATAGTGAACAATTCCTGGGCTCGTTCAGCCACACCGACGGGTAACTGGCTTGCAGGATTCTATGGAAACACAAATCCAGTATTTAGAATGAACATAACTGTGAACAATCTCTACCTTTGTACAAGAACCCCAACACAATTCATTTTCCATGACAAAATGGTTTTTGTGGACCAGTTGATTACAGAACCTTTAAAATACAAAAAGCATTACAGCTTACAGAAGCTCCCACTTCCAATTCATCTTGGGACTCTCTGCCACGTGATGGTACTTTTCTTTCACTACCTGCCTGCTTCACATTTATGCTGATACTTGGGTTGATTTGCACTCTAATTTCCTCGCTGACACTTTTGCCTTCTTCTGATCGCTCACCAACACACTGTGTTTCTCTACTATACACTAACACTTGCTGCTTTCACTTCCAACTGTGCTGCTACTTCCTCCTCTGTCAATAGCACACCAGTGTTATTGTTCCTCTAAATGAACACCTTTGCTCCTGCCATCCAACACTGGTGCTGCAGCTGCTACACCTCTTCCAACTGCACCTTATTGTCTACCTGCACTGCACTTGCTCTGTAACTGTAACACTATATTCTGCATTGTTTTCCTTTTTACTACCTCAAAGTACTACGTATGGAATGATCTGCCTGAATGGCACGTGAACAAAAGCTTTTCATTGTATCTCAGTACATGTGACAATAATAAACAAATTTCATTTCCAACTGTGCACAAGACTATTTCTACTGCTCCTCTTCCAAATGCACATTAGCAGTCCTGTCTCCTCCTCCATTACAGATACTATTTCTCCACCTTCAAATGAGGTTGAGAGGGGATTTAAAAAAAAGCAGTGGTGGCAATATTCGTTCAAGAAACAATCACACTTGTGAGAAGGAGTAACAAGTCAGGATGATCATCAAAAGAGGCTAGAGGAGTATAAACAAACAAATGCATTGAGGAATCACATTGTACCTTAAGTCTCCAAACAATTCAAGGGAAAGGAGAAAATAAGGGGGCAAGTTTCTGGCAACTGCAAAAACACTTGGGTAGTAATAGTGGGCGATTTCAATTATCCTAATATCAGCTGGGATACAGATAGTATAAAAGTGCAGTGGGCACACAATTCCTGCATTGCATGCAGGAATGCAGAATGTAGCACAATCTTTTTATTTGGTGGGGGGAAAGAGGCGGGTCAATTATGTATTTAATTTTAAGAAATTAAGCCAGACAGTTGGAAGGAGTTATCAACGGTGGGGCAGATTTCTGGCAGTCATCTAAATTCAATTTAGCACAGTTATGGAAATGAACAAAGACAAAAATTGAAGTACGGGTCCGAAATTGGGGGAAGCACTATTTTACTAGGCAGAGAAATGATTTAGTGAAAGTAGACCAGAACCAACTGCTTGAAGGTACATCAGTCTTGGAGCAATGAGAAGAATTCAAAGAGATTTAAGGGGGTCCAAGTAAACATGTTCTCACAAGGAAAAATGGTGGAACTGACATAGCTAGAGCTTCCTGGATGGCAGTGTGTTGTACGTAGGATAAAGCAAAAATAGAAAGCCTATGTCAGACATCAAGAGATTAATGCTGCATAAAACCTTGAAGAGAATAGAAAGTGCAGGAATGAAAATAGAAAAGAAAATCCAAAGATGTTTTCTAAATACATAAAGAAAAAGAGGATATCCAAGGGAAGAGTGGAGCCTATTAGGGACCGATGAGCTAACCTCTATGTGGAGGCACATGTGGCTAAGGTTCTTAATGAATACTAAGTAACTGTCCTCACAAAAGCAGGACTGGTGATGGTATTGTAATTGAGGTGAACAAGTGCATCAGATGGAATAACTGGAGCAAGAGCGAGATATCTTAGCCCCATTTAGCTTTAGCATTTTCTTTTCTGTTCTTCATAAAGAAAGAGATCTGGGATACAAATTAAATTATTGACGGCAGCTCGTTCAGCATCAGATACAGTCAGAACATAAGATGTGACATCCAGCACACTATTTGGGATCTGCTTTTCATCTGTACCTCATGAGATTAGTTTCAGGTCACAGTGAGCACATTTTCTGTGGGCACCAAGTTCAATCCGCTGGATTAAAACAGCAGCCATGTCACATGCCACACAAACTATGGACAAAAGTAGATCAGTTCTGCAGTCTCAGCTCAACTCCTACCAGGCTAATTAGCCTTGATAAGCAAGTTGATGGGAAAATCTGCACACTTGCATCACATTCCATGATAACAATCCGCAAACCACAAAACAAACAAAAATCACTAACTCAAAACATTTATCATTTTTCTCTCCACAAATGCTGCCCGAGCTGCTGAGTGTTTCCAGCACTTAAGATTTCCAGCAACTGAAGTATTGCAGTTCTGAACACAAAGGTGCTCATTATCAGTTTGTGCCTCTTGGGACCCTTCCAGATGGCTGTGAGAGCTGGGTCAAAGATTGAACAACTTTCACTTTTGCTTTCTCAGAAAAAAACTTGGTCACTCAGGACCAACGATCATGACGAACAACAAAATCTTGAGCAAACTGGTTTACATTCTATGCAGATTCTGCTAGGGCACATGGAGCGCATACCTCGAGACCATCCAACAAAGGGTATGCTTATAGTCAATTCAAGACTATGTGACATAGAGGTCTGTCAAAGATTTGATAAGGCTGCGAGATCAAGCAAGGCATCAAGAAATTCTACATTCTCACTGATAAGTGCCAAGTCTGAGAAGCTGAGTCGAAGCTGGAGCAGTCACTTCAAACAGCAACCAGGCAGCCTAGACTAAACTCTGAACCCTGCAGAAATGCCAGAAAGCAGAATATGCTCCAGCCTCCCTGGTGATTGGGCCTGCATTCTCCGTGGAAAGTTTCCCACTTGCACTTTGGGTTTTTTGACACCACTGACCTTGCTGCAAATCCTTTCTGTCAGATGTTGACCTTCTCAAATCCATTGATTATGTCCTGCTCTCCTTCACCATCACTTACCTCACTTCCTCCAATGGTTTAAAACTATCACTCTGCTTCTCCAACAGATAACACAGAGCAGAAATTCCCTCCAGTTAAATATTGGGAAGACCTCATCATAAACTCCACCTCCTATCCACCAATTCCATCTGCCCATCCATGTGTCTGGCAACTATCTGAAACTGAACCAGGGGAGGTTCACAACTCTGCATAGTTCCAAAACTATCCTCTTTTGTCAGGGCACAGTTCTATTATTTTATTTATTAATTTTTCATGATGTGAGCATTGCTGGCAAGGTTAACATTTATTTGTCCATCTCTAACTGCACTAAAGGTGCTGGTGGGGATGAGCAGCCCTCTTGAATAGTTGCAGATCTTCTGATAAAAGTGCTCCCACAGTGTTTCCCTGGCAGCTCATTCCATATACTCACCACCCTCTGCGTGAAAAAGTTTCTCCTCAGGTCCCTTTTAAATCTGTCCCCTCTTCACCCTAAATCTACGCCCCCTAGTTTTGGGCTCCCTAACCCTGGGGAAAAGACTGTTACCATCCACTCTCATAATTTTAAATACTTCTTCAAGATCACCCCTCATTCTCTTACATTCCAGGGAATAAAGAACTAGCCTGACCAACTTCTCCCTATAACTCAGGCCCTCTAGTCCTGGCAACATCCTCATAAATCTCTTCTGCACTCTTTCCAGTTTAACCATGTCTTTCCTATAACAGGGTGACCAAAACCATACATAGTACTCCAGGTGCAGCCTCACCAATGACTTATACAACTGCAACATACTGTCCCAACTCCTACACTCAATAACCTGACTGATGAAGACCAGCATGCGAAATGTCTTTTTCACCACCCTGTCAACCTATGATGCCACTTTCAACAAACTATGCACTTATACTCCTAGGTGCCTCTGTTCCATTAACACTCCCTACTGCCTTACCATTCATAGTACAAGTCCTATGCTGGCTTGACCTTCCAATATGCATCACTTCATATATCTGAATTGAAATCCATTTGTCACTCCTCGATCCACTTCCCTTACTGATTGAGATCCCCCGTAATCTACGATAACCTTCTTCCCTATCAATAACACCTCCTAATTTCATGTCATCTACAAACTTGCTGATCAAGCCTCGTGCACTCGCATCCAAATCATTTATATAAATATTAAATGCCCCACAAGGCTGCGTCCTCAGCCCTCTACTCTACTCCCTATACACTCACGACTGTGTGGCCAGATTCTGCTCTAATTCCATCTACAAGTTTGCAGATGATACCACTGTTGTAGGCCGTATCTCAAACAGCGATGAGTCGGAGTACAGGACGGAGATAGAGAGCTTAGTGGAATGGTGTCATGACAACAACCTTGCCCTCAATGTCAACAAAACAGAAGAGCTGGTCATTGACTTCAGGAAAGGGGGCGGTGTACATGCACCTGTCTACATCGATGATGCTGAGGTTGAGAGGGTTGAGAGCTTCAAGTTCCTGGGTGTGATCATCACCAACAGCCCGTCCTGAACAAATCACGCAGATGCCACGGCCAAGAAAGCTCACCAGCGTCTCTACTTCCTCAGGAGGCTAAAGAAATTTGGTTTGTCCCCTTTGACTCTCACCAACTTTTACTGATGCACCACAGAAAGCATCCTATCTGGATGTATCACAGCTTGGTACGACAACTGCTCTGCCCAGGACCGCAAGAAGCTGCAGAGAGTTGTGGACACAGCCCAGCGCATCACGGACACCAGTCTCCCCTCCTTGGACTCTGTCTTTACCTCTCGTTGTCTCGGTGTAGCAGCCAACATAATCAAGGATCCCACCCACCCGGGACATTCTCTCTTCTCTCCTCTTCCATCGGGTAGGAGATACAGGTGCCTGAGGGCACATACCACCAGATTTAAGGACAGCTTCTACCCCACTCTGATAAGACTATTGAACGGTTCCCTTATACAATGAGATGGACTGTGACCTCACGATCTACCTTGTTGTGACCTTGCACCTTATTGCACTGCATTTTCTCTGTAGCTGTGACACTTTACTCTGTACTGTTATTGTTTTTACCTGTACTACCTCAATGCACTCCGTACTAACCCAATGTAACTGCACTGTGTAATGAATTGACCTGTACAATCGGTTTGTAAGACAAGTTTTTCACTGTACCTCGGTACAAGTGACAATAATAAACCAATACAAGTATACCAACACCGACACCTGCGGCACACTGGCCTCCATTCCAGGAAACAACCTTGACCACAACCCTCTATTTCCTACCTCCGAGCCAATTTTAAATTCACCTAACTGGCTCTCTCTGGATTTCATGGGGCCCAACCTTCCAGACCAGCCTACCACACGGTAGGCCAAATAGACAAAGTCCACTGTCCAATCCTCATCTGCCCTTTTGGTCACCTCTTCAAAAAAAACTCCAGAAGGTTCATCAAGCACGACTTTCCACGCACAAAGCCGTGCTGACGCCTCCTAACCAGACTGTCTATGCAAATGCTGTTGCTCCTGCCCCTCAGAAGTCCCTCCAGTAACTTCCCCATTACTGACGTCACACTGACTGGCCTGTAGTTCCCTGGCTCATCCTTGCTACCCCTCCTAAACAGCAGAACAACAATCTTTGGGAAGTTCACTACTGGCCAACGATGAAGCAGAGATCTCCGCAAGGGCCTCCGCAATTTCTTCTCTTACCTCCCACAAAGTCCGAGGATGCATTCAGTCAGGCACTGGGGATTTATCCACCTTAGTGCACTATAAGGCTGCAAATACCTCCTCCCTGGTAATATGAATGTCCTCTAAAACATCTCCACTTATTTCCCTTATCTCTTGATCAACCATGATTTTCTCTTCAGGAGAAATATTCGTTAAAAATCTCTCCCACCTCCTGTGGCTCGAGACATAGGCAGCCCTGCTAATCTCTAAGGGGACCTACTCTCTCCCTAGCCACCCTTTTACTCTTAATAAAGCTAATAGAACCTTTTGGGATTTTCCTTAACCTTGCCTGCCAGATCCATCACATACCCTCTCTTTGCCCTCCTGATTTTCCTTGCAAGTGTTTTCTTATTCTTTTTATGGTCATCAAGGGATTCACTCATCCCTGACCTCCTAAACCCAATGTATGCTCCCTTCTTTTTCTTGACCAGAGCCTCAATATCTCTCGTCAGCCAAGGTTCTCTAAACTTACCAGGTTTATCCTTCACCCTAACAGGAACATGCTGCCCCTGGACTCTTGATATCACACTCTTAAAAGCCTCCCATCTGCCATTCATTCCTTTCCCTTCAAACAGGCTCTCCCAATTGACCTCTGCTAGATCCTGCCTAATTTCTCCAGAATTAGCCCTAACCCGTGTTCCTGTCCTATCCTTTTCCATCACCATCTTAAAACTAATAGAACTATGGTTACTGGAGCCAAAATGCTTCCTGACTACCACTTCAGTTACTTGCTCTAACCTCCTCCCTAAGAGGAGGTCCAGTCTTGCACCTTCCTAGCAGGGCCCTCTATACATTGACTCCGGAAACTTTCCTGGTCACATTTCAAAATTTCTCCCCATCCACCAGAGTGACCCTCCCCTTTTTGTTTCTAAGTTCTACCCATATGGCCTCACTGGACAATCCCCCAAGAACGTCATCTCTAAGCACTGCTGTTACGTCCTCCCTTATCAAAAAGACAACACCATCTCCTCACTTACCTATACCTCTGTCATGCCTGTAGCATCTGTACCCTGGAACATTGAGCTGCCAGTCCTGCCCTTCTCTCAGCTATGTTTCCGTTATGGGTATTACATGCCAGTCGCCAGAGCAAATTGCTCATTTCCTTCTGAGTTCGTCTGCCTCACCTGTTAAGTCTTGTGCATCAAAATAAATGCAGTTTAACTGAGTATTCTTTCCCTCCCTTGACTGTGCCCCTAGCTATCCTGATAACTGAACTTGCTCTCACTGGCTACTGCTTTAACCCATGACTTGCTCCCGCTCAGAGTCCCCCCCCACCACCCCCACCCCGCCAATCTACTTTAAAACTTCCCATATAGCACTTGCAAATTTCCCTGCAAGGATGTTGGTCCTTCTCCGGTTTGAGTGCAACCTGTCCCTCTTGCATAGGTCACTTCTACCCCAGAAGAGACTCCAATGGTCCAAAAACCTGAATCCCTATCCCCTGCACCAGCTCCTCAGCCACAAATTCATCTGGCCTATCTATTTCTGACCTCGCTGGCCTGTGGCACCAGGAGTAATCCAGAGATCACTACCCTCGAGGTCCTGCTTCTTAACTTCTTACCTAACTTCCCAAACTCATTTTGCAGGACCTCATCCCTTGTTCTACTTAAGTCGTTTGTACTAACGTGTACAGTGATCTCCAGCTGTTCACCCTGTCCCTCGAGAATGTTCTGCAACAGCTCAGAGACATCTTGACCCTGGCACCAGGGAGGCAACACACCATCCTGGTGTCTCTTCTGCAACCACAAAATCTCCTGTCTGCCCCTCTGACTATCGAGTCTCCTATCACTATCGCCCTGTCTGACTGCACCCTTTCCCTCAGAGCCGGTCACAGTGCCAGAGACCTGACTGCTGCTGCTAGCCACTGAAAGATCATTCCCTTCACGCACCTCCCCAACCCCCCCAAAACAGTGTCCAAAGAGATCTACCTGTTAGTGAGGGGAATGACCACAGGGGACCCCTGCACTATCTGTCTACTCCCCTTACTTTTCCTGGTGGCCACCCATCTATCTGAAGCCTGTACCTTGGGCTTGACCAGCTCAGTAAAAGTCTCATCTATGATGCTGTCAACTGCAAAGTCTCTGTAAATTACCATTTTACACTACAATCATTGTGCACTGGTGGTGGAGAGAATATTTAGCATGAGTGATGAGCATCCCAATCAAGTGGGCTGCTCTGACTGGTTGGTGTCAAGTTGGTGTTGGACTTGTACTCATCCAGACAAATGTAGAGTCTGCCATTACATTCCTGACTTGTGTATTATAGATGCTGGAAAGACTTTGAGGTGTTGGGTGGTGAGTCACACCCATAGCTTATCCAGTGCCTGATTTGCTCTTGTAACCATAATATTTGTGGCTGGCTCAGCTGAATTGCTGCTCAATGGATGATGATGATAATAGGGGACTCAATGGTAATGAAATTGAAAACTTATGAAGGGTTGTTAGACTCTTGCTTGATGGAGATGGTCACTACCTAAGCTACTTCATGGCTCAAATGTTACTTGCCATTTATCAGCTCATTCTGACACCATCTAGATCTTGCTGCACACTGTTATGGATTGCTTCGTTTGCTGAGGAGTTGCAGATGGAATCGAACTTGGTGCATCCAGTGAACTTCCCACCTTCTGGGCTTAGGCTGGAAGGAAGATCATTGACAAAGCAACCAAAAAGGATTGAGCCTCAGTTATTGAATCCTGGGGCTGGGATGCTTAACTAATACCCACAAATGTCTTTCTCTATTCAAAGTGTTATCTGACCTGTTGAGTACTTCCTTTTATTTTAAATTTGCAGCTTATTGCTTTAATTAGATCACATCACTTCCCTAACCATCTTTTGCATGGAGTTAAGGGAAATATGACTGCATTTATTGCAAAATGATAAGCAATGCATTGACCAACTGAATTCCAAGGAACACACAAACCTGAATAAAACTGCATCAAGACTGACATCTGTCAAAAGATTGCCATTGATAAGCATTCACATCGTAACACCATCTGCATGAACTCAGAAATGTTCACTTGACATTTCCACTCCTGGAAATGTTCCAGGAAAATCTGATTCAATTGTTTTCAACACGCATCTCCAGTTTATTTCAGAGCTGCATTTAACTCTTTTTTCCTCTGGAACATTGCCAATTTCTCACAAAAAAGGAAGCAAGGAAAAAAAAAACCTGGTGCTACATGGACAACAACAAACCTGAAACCATACAAAAACTTAATTATTGCCAATTAATATTCCTATCAGACTACTCTACCAACTCTCCATTGCAGAATAAGCTTCAATCCAAAATCAAAGCCATTCTTTTGAGTAGAATTCAAAGAAAATGCAGAAGTTACCAGACAGCATTATCCCCTTCTATCATCCACCACAATTTATGCCTCGTCACTGCAGATTTTTTTTTGATTACATCTTCCGATATGTTTCTGTATTAGAGGTGCTATAAAAATGCACATTCTTGGATGTCAGACAGGAATCCAATGCAATGGGGTTGCGGGGGTGAGGTAAGGAAACAACTGAGCTGTTGACATAGATGCTTGTTGAGTGGGACATCATGTGTAGAATTGCCATTTTTCTATTTAGTTATTTCAGTAATCTGGGAAGCAGCAACCAGATAGATTGAAACACTGATACAGATAGTGGGACTCATTAGGCATTTGGAAGTTCGCATACATCAGATACACAGTGAATTTCCCTCCTGGTGGTTCCAGCTGCAGAAGCACTTGTCCATTTGCAATAATCAACTTAACCTTATCTGCAACAGATACCAGCAAAAAGATGTTCTATTGAAGGATGAGATGTATGTGACTTAATATTTTGCAAGATGTTGAGATGTTAACACTTGGTTAGAGGTAAGTTTTAAGCTGCATCTTACAATAGATAAAGATCTGGCGAAGGGCTTCCAGAGCCGACAGTTAAGGAGATTGAAGGGACAACCACAATAGCAGTGGAATTAACAACAGGTTAGAATTTGTAAAAAAAATATGATTTATTCATTCACACATTGGCCTTTCCTATTGCACCTACATCATTTAACGTGTAGTCTTAAAACTGTTTTAGAATAACTTTAGTCCAAGTGGTGAAATTATGTAAGGAGTTCCACGTTTTGACATGATGATGAAGGAACTGGGATAAGGCTTCAAATATGAACAGATGTGACTTGGAGTTTAGAGACAGTCTTCTTCCCACATGCATTTCATCTTTGTTCTTCAAAGTAGAGGTCACAGATTAAGAAAGTACAGATTAAGCAATCTTGGTTAAATTGTTAGATGGCACACATAACAGATACGTTGTATTACTGATGGAGGAGGGGAATATTTAATGGGGTGCCAATTAAGCAGGCTACTTTTTCCATAAAAAGCTTAAGTTTTTCATGCTTTGCTGCGGAACATTCCTGAATTATGTCTTGTCAATAGGGGAAAGGCTTGAGGGAGTCAAGAAGAGAGTTGCATGTATGTGTAATTTTTCACTCCACGCTGTACTTCACTGTATCAGTGGGTCCGTCTTGCTGTGGGACAGGACCTACTCAAGGATCGTGACGAGAGTCTGAGACAATTTGAGGTATGGTCTCACAGCAATGTCAAATCTATTCTGTGCAACAGTTCTCTCAATTTATCAAGATATTTGGAAGATGACTATGTAGGGTTGAGTGGCATCTATGCATTTGCAAAGTCCAAAACTCGTCCCTTAGACAATGGCTGATAGTTTTCCAGTTTTTTTTCCTTATAGCTTTTCATGGTACAGGCAGCCCCCAGGCTACAACAGAGTTTCACTCCTTGACACCATAAATCGGAAATGAACAGTGTGTGGGAGAGGATCACAGAAAAGGCTGTGGCATAAGTGCAAGCTGGTGCAGGAAGAGTAGCCACCAGCTGGCCTCATTGACTTGGTGAGCAAGCAAGTCTGCTCAGTGCTCCCAGCTCTGCTCAGCTCAAAACAGCCCCTGACTGTTGCAGCTTGATGTGGTGAGAGAAGGCACGTGGAAATGCTCCGTTCCCACCCTGCAGAAAGTGCCTGCTGCCTGCAGTAGCCGGCAAATCCATCCTCATCCATCCCACCGATCTCCCAAATACTTGTTTGTATGTGATGTCCATAAATCGGGAGACTGTAACCTGGGAAGAGCCTGTGGTTTTGACACAACTGAACTTGCAGTTTTGAGTCAACCACATTGCTGATAGTCTAGAGTCTGAAAACACCAGGTAAGTTTGCCTTTCCAAATCAGATGGGTTTTCATGATATTCTCTTGTTTCAATGACGATTATTAATATTATGTCTTTAATTAACCAAATTTCAATTTCTTAGCCCTTATTTTTGCCGGATCTGAAGGCTGAATGAGCTGACCCTCTGCACCCAACAGGATCCAGCAGATTACAGCAGGTTCCCACAAAGTAGGTCTCTGGCCTCGTATTTGAGGCTCATATTTGAAGTTAAGGGGGTTCAGCTTGTCACTGAACATTAACAATCTTCTACAGATGTACTATTTATAGTATCCTGACTGGCTGCATCATGGTCTGGTATGGCAATCTGAATGCACAGGAACGCAACTTGCTGCAGAGAGTAGTGGAGTCAGCTCAATACATCCTGGGCACATCCCTCCCCACCATTGGTAGTATATACAGGAGGCACTGCCTCAAGAAGACAACATCCATCATCAAAGATCCCCACCATCTGGGCCATGCCATCTCCTAGCAGCTACCACCTGGAAGGATGTACAGAAACCTTAGGTCCCACGCCACCAGGTTCAAAAACAGCTACTTTCCTTCAACCATTCGGTTCTTGAACCAACTGGCACAACCCTAATCACTACAATTTAGCAAAACTATGACTACTTTGATCACTTTACAATAAAATGGAATTTCTCTATTCTAATTGTGTTCTTTCTTGTAAAAACTGTTTAACTTATGTTCTTCTTGTGAATGCTGCTTATATAATGCTATGTGCCTGTGATGCTGCTGCAAGTAAGATTTTCATTGCACCTGTGCATACATGTGCATGGACATATGACAATAAACTCAAATTTGACAGCTCACAAGCAATCACTGGTTACATGAAGGAGTTATTTTTCAAATGTCTCTGATAGAAACATTCAAAGACTATTTAAATACATTTAAGTCATTTAAAATATCAAAAATGTATTAAGGCATGAACAATTTAAAAATATTAAATAAGTTACCCATTTACCATTTCCCCACAGGGTGGGTGACCCCACCCCAGTTAGTGGGTGGTCATGCATATGCTTGTCCTGTCTGGTATAAAGACAAGGGATGGACATGATGCATCCAGATCTTTTCTTCAGCAAATGATTTCTCCAACACTTGACATGTTGATGGGAATGTGTGAGAATAACCCCAGCATCTTCCCTGTTAACCCCCTTTTGTCTGCTTCAGTGATCCCACTGATGGTGGTTGTGATATGGGGAGGCCAAAAGACCCATTTCTGTGCCCTATGACTGACTCTATTGATCAGTCTTGTCTCTTTAGGTCACTGGTGCAGACCACTAGATTATCTCTCCAGTAAGAGAACTATGCTATCATAACCCTGAGGTGTTAGAGAGGGAAGGATCAAATCCATAAATTTGATCCATGACAATTAGAACTTTAAAATTTGGTCAGTACTTCAGCAGAAAATGGTCAGAAACATTCTTTCAAATCTGAGCCTGCAGAGATCCCTTGCGGTTGTGTCTGATCTCTTTTGCAAGCTTTCTTTCTTTTAATGGGTGACTGATGAGTTTGATCACAGAGTCTTGACGTATTAGACAGTGTTACAGGTTCGATGACAGGATTAAGCTACCATGCTATAAAACAATCTGTTCTTTTTATTCTCATGTTTATCTGCAATAAATACAAGATGATCTTCCTCAAATTATAGTTGTTCCTCCTCTAGCAAGTCTTCACCAGATAGCCACATTGCCTTGAAGCATTTCTTTTAGCTTTCCTGTTTCCTTTCTCCAATGGTGAGTTGGGTGTGCAGCAATCATTTTAGTAGGCATGTTTTAGGTATCTGCATAGTTGCTCACTCCACCTCAACTGATCCTAGATTATCAGATCGTCCATGAGGACATTCATAGCCATACAGGAGAAGTATCACACAAGGGATTATTGAACAAAATTACAGTGCATGATACTGGGTGATAATATACTGGTGTAGATAAAGAATTGGTTATGCAAGATAGTTGGAAATAAATGAGTCATATTTGGATTGGGAGACTTTGAGTAGTGGCCTCAGTACTGGGGCCCCCAGCTGTTCCAAATTATTGATACCAATTGCAAAGAGTGTAATATTTCCAAGTTTTCTGATGATACCAAACTAGACAACTGTATGGACTGCAAGAGGGGTGCAGCAACTTGAGAGAGATATGGATAGGTTAAGCGAGTAGGCAACGACACGGCAGATGGAATATAATGCAGAAAAGTGTGAGGTCCTCCACTTTGGCAGAAAAAAAGAAACTATTTAAGTGGTGAGAGCTTGAAAGGTGTTCTGAGCTTATATAGTACTTGAATCACTGAAAATTAGCATGTAGGTGCAAAAAGCAATTATAAAAGGCAAATGGTGTTTTGGCTTTTACTGTAGAAGGACTTGAGTAAAGGAATAGGGATGTCTTACTCCAATTATACTGAACTCTAGTGAGACAGAAATATTATGTAGAGATATGATCTCCTTACCAAAGCAAGAATATACTTGCAGCAGAGTGTCACCAAAGTTCATTAAATTGATTCCTGGGAGATTAAACATACTGTAAATTCTCTAGTGTTTAACAGAATGAGGTGGACTCACTGAAATAAGCAAACAGGGCTTGACAGGGAAGATGCAGGGGTGATATGGGTGGAGAGGAAGAGAATGAGACGTGACTTGATAGAGGTCTATAAGATGGTAAGAGGCATAGATTGAGTGGACAGTCAGAGACTTTTTCCCAGGGCAAAAATGGCTAACCCGAGGGGGCATAATTTTAAGGTGATTGGAGGAAGGTAAAAGGGGGATGTCAGAGGTAAGGTGTCTTTCTCTTTTTTTTTGTTACACAGAGTGGTGGGTGTGTGGAACGCACTGCCGGCAGAGGCTGTGGGGGCAGATACATTAGGGGCATTTAAGGACTCTTAGATAGCCACATGAATAATAGAGAAATGGGAGGGAAGAGTTAGATAGATATTAAAGCAGGATAAAATGTCAGCGTAACATTGTGGGCTGAAGGGCCTGTACTGTGTTGTAGTGTTCTATGTTCTATAAATAAGATTTATAAATTGTTCTTCTAAAATATGCTCAAGTAGTGGCTGGAGAGATTTGAACAGATCTGAATCCCTTAGGACTAGGATCATGTAATCAGCACAGGAGGCCATTCAGTCTATTGTATCCATGCTGCCTAATGAGAGAGTTAATCCCATGTTCTCCCTCTGCCTATATTCTTGTTGATTACAGCACGTTAAATTGGTAAATTTATAAATGCATTATAAATTCTTAAACCACTCTCCAGGAATAAAACACCTTTTGCTGCAGGTAAAGCATTTACAAGGAACATCTTTTGTTAAGAAGATACTTTCTATCAGTAACCATCCAGTCTTACCTCGTCACCATCACCAGACAAGTTACAATTCATGAAGGCTGAATACTGTATAAACATCTTACCTTTGTGTCCTCAGATGGACCATGTTCATGCTTTATACAAGTAGGCCCAGTCTTCCAGGCTTCAACATCACCACAGTCACAAAACCCTCCTCCATAAGAAGAATTCATCTAAATGCAAAATCATACCACATAATATTTGTTTCAAGAAAACAGATTAGAAAAATGGCAGGATCTTACTGACATTAACATATTTCAACATAAAAAGTTAGGATACCAAAAACAATTTTCATCAGGAAAGAAGAATTGAACAGAACGTCTCTAGCCATTGCCATGTAAACTCATCTGCTCCCAACTAGATCGAGTATACATATCGTCCAAGTGCAGGGGGCTATGGTTACAAATCCTTAGTAGTCACAAAGTATGCCCATATTAAATGTGACCTTTTAGGAAAAAATAAATACTTCATGCAGCAACATGTTTAAAAACGACTTGATACAAAATACCATGGCCAGTTTCAATGTTCAACCATCATGCTAAGTGGCCAAGTCTGAGACCCCCTTGTTCCATGGTTATGCATGGTTTTACCCAAGCACCAGAGTCAAACAGTTACAGCAAAAATCTGATAATCCAGCATCTTCAGGACTTTGCAGGTACTGGACATGCAGATATTCCAGACAATTGGATATTACTCCTATTAGTACCCCAACATACTTTAAATTCATTTTTTAAAGTAGTTAGTGGTAGTAAAATAAATTTTGCTTTGAGTCCAGGGTGCTTAGAGTTCTGGATATGATGGAGCCCCGGTGAGCTAAAAAGGAAGCACAGGAAACAGCCCAGTGAGTCTACTGCCGAACCATCAGGATTTTCAAATAATCAAACAGTGGATTATTGGAGTTTTACTGTATGTATTTAATATGCCACTTTGGCTTTCTGAAATCAGTAGTAATTTCCATAAAAAAAGACTAATTTATTTTTATATTGAAGCCCTTTTTAAAAAGAAACACATCTTCTGTTGAGATCAATGCCCTGTCTGCCTTCAGGTGGATGCAAAAGATCTCTATACTCCACTGCAAAATCTCCAGTGTCAATTCCTTGGGCCCCGAACAAAATTTGAAGTATACATATTTTCAGATAATAAATACCATTATTTGACAAACTTTAACAATGGTGTTTTTACCTGAGAATATTCTGCATAAAGTGGTAGGTGCCTGGAATGCACTACCAGGGGTAGTAGTGGAGACACATACAATAGAGGTGTCTAAAAGGATCTTAGATAGGCATATGAATGTGCAGAGAATAGTTTAGTTAGGCGTTTAATTACTTGTTTAATTAGTTTGACACAGCATCATGGGCCGAAGGGCCTATTCCTGTGCTGTACTGTTCTACATTCTATGTTCTATGAAATATACCTATCCAAACTTTCCTCATCTCCATTTCCAACAAGATCAACTTTAGTAAGAATGCTGACCATGCAAGCATACGATTTTCAATTTGGACTAAAGATCATCAACTATATTTTGAGGACAAAGGAGGAAGTCACTGCACTGGTGGCATGGGTAATATTTATCACTTCAGCTGGTTTTTAAAATCATATTGCTGCTTGTGGGACTTTAAGATCCCCTCTAATTTCTCACCTTAAACCAATGCTCTCTAGTTCCAGACATCTCCATAAGGGTAGATCCTAAGAAACTTTTCCCTATATTTTTGCCCCTCAGAATTTTGTATACCTCTGTCAGGTGCCCTCTGAGTCTCCTCTGCTCCAAGGAAAACAAAACCAGCCTATCCAGTCTCTTCTCACAACTGAGGTATTCCATCCCAGGCAACATCCTGGGAAATCACCCCTGCACCTTCATCAGAGCAATCACATCTTTCCTACAATGTGGTGACCAGAATAACACACAATACTCTAAGTGTGGCCTAATCAAAGTTTTATGAAGTTTACCATGACTTCTATGTTCTTATATTCCCTTGGCCAATGAAGTCTCTTCACCACTTTATCTAACTGCTGCCACCATCAGGGATCCTTGTACTTGTACACCAAGGACCTTCTGCTCCTCAGTACTCTCTTGGGGCCAACCAGTCATGATGATTATCCTACTATTATTAGGCCTCCCAAAATACATCACCTCACACTTATCAAGATTAAATTCCATCTGCCAATGCTCTACCCAACTTACCAGCTGACCAATAATATTCTGTAACCCAAGATGATCCTCCTCACTGTCAACATCACCACCTATTGGATATCTGCTGAGCGTTTATATGTTAGTACCTTAATCATGGTCCATTAAGCTTTCAGTGGTAATTCACCAAAGGCAAAGCCAGACTGGTCACTTTTGCCAAGTTGCCTCTATGGTGTAACTAGAAGACAACAAGCAATGTCCCTCGTCACATGAAGCAGAGAACCAGAATTGATTTGTAGCATCCTCTGCTAAAGTGAAACACAAGGGTGCCACAGTTGCAGCTTGCTTCCACACCCTTTGCAATCAAACTATAATGCTGCCTAGGAGGTAAGACATCACGCAATTTAAAAAAAAGGAACGTTACCAACCTAGCATTCACACCTTCTGTTTAGCAGCCAATTAGGTGAGTGGAGAGGAGGTACTTGACTTCACCATTTGGCCATAAAAAGACTTTCTTCCTCCTTTGTCCATCTCTTCAGGTTTGGCAGAAGCTGCCAATGGCTGAATTAACATTTCCCTAATTTTTTACTACCGTCTTAAAGTTACCCGAACGCAGAACTTTAGGGCTCTGAGTAATACACCCTGCAACCATTCCTCTAACTGTAGCTGCAAAAAAGAGAGACTTGGCAGCAGAAAATTGACTGTTCTTGGCATGTTACCAATCTGATAATACACACAACTTTTCAAGTACAGTACAGACTTACACCTGTGGACAACATACAGCTCATTACCTCAAAACATCATCAAGAAAACCCCCTTTTGTCACCTGTTCAATCCAAAGGTCTGCTTGGCTATATAATAGCATTACAGCTGGTCCCTAAAACTCTGCCGTGATAATATACTTCTAAACAGATTTTTCCTTCCTCTACCATCCTTGCCACAAGAAATATTAATGCTTCATGGAGGGGTCAAGAGCTCCACCCAGGCAGGCAGTATTAGTATTCCCTAATAATTCTCAGTAACAACAGAGCAGCAGGCATAAAGCCAAATGCATACACAACTACTCTGACAGATGCCATTAAAAATTCCAGCAGATCTTATCATTATGCAATTCCCAACCCATAACCTTTACCACCCAGAAGACAAGTGATATCAGGTTTACAAGAACAGGAACACCTAGTTCCTCTCCAATTACATAGCTTCCTGACTTAGGCATAGCAACAAGAAGAAACAAGATCTATATCCTGAAACATTCTACCAACTTTACAAGGACTAAAGCAATCCCAGCACAGCTAGCAATACATAACCAACCTTATCCATGAGACTTGCACCTCAAGAGAGATTTCCACCCCCTCCCCCATTCAAATACTTGGACTAACTAATAAAAGAAACTGCTAAATTTTCTAGAAGAAAACACCTTTCATTCAAGTTTAAATACAACAATAAAACAGAAAAGACAAGACAAATACCTTGTACCGATGATTTCGGTGAACACTGTTTTGGAAACAGTCCATGCATAGTACACAAGTGGGATCTATTGCACAGTCTCTGTAACAAAAAGGATACAAGCCTAGAGTTAAAATATGTGCATGTGTCAAATATCATAATCAGAGAGTCACAGAACCATAGTATGTGGAAGGCCATTTAGCTCTTGATCCATATCAGGTCTTTGAAAAAGCTGTCCAATTAGTCCCACCATCTTGTCCTTTCCCCACACCTGTGCAACTGCTTAATTTTCAAGTACTTATTCAACTCCACTTTAGAAGTTGCTACTGAAACTGCTTCTAACCAGCCTTTCAGATCATAACATTGCAAAAAAGTTTCCTTGTCTCTGATTCTTTTGCCAATTACCTTAATTTTATGAACTCTGGTTATCAATACTCCCTGCCACTGGTAAATGTTTCTTCCCACTTCAATTTTGAACACTTCCATTCAATCTCCTTTAACCTTCCCTGCATTAACTTTAATATTGCTCTCACTTCTTGTAATTCAACCGTCAGCCAAAGATTCATTTGAAACATGCAATTCTGCTATTTTTATTCTTCATTTTAATGTGTATCTCGGCTTCCAAGATCTTACAATATCCAAAATGCCTTACAAAATATCTCAAGTTCTGGTGGCTTGGAGTTTGACTTCACGTGACAGATTAAGTTGCACACACTATAATTAGGAAAATTGGAATGGTACAGTTCACAAACATGAAAGATTGTGGTCCACTTGAATTAATTTCTAAAAAATTTAAAACAAAATGCAATGCCCATTTTTGGAACAAGGAAAATAAACTATGATAAAGATTACATCAGTGTTTGCCTCCCCATTTTTTACACAGGTGAGTTGTAATACAACTGTACTGTCTTTAACTGAGAACTTACTATTCCTTGCTTGCACTCACTCAAACAATGAAATGCTGAGCAACTTACAGCAAAGAAATTGTTAATGATCTCTGTCAATAAATGAACAAAATCTTGTTCTGTAGAGTAGAAGGGCAGCATAGGTTGCTGTGACTCTGCAATGGTAGCACCTAGATTGGTACATTGCCAAGCTCCTTCCTGCCTGCATCACTGCATAAAAGAGTTGTACTGGAGATGATGTAGAACAGTACAGCACAGGAACAGGCCCTTCGGCCCACGATGTTGTACCAAACTAACTACCTAATCCCTTCTGCTTGCACATGGTCCATATCCCTCCATTCTCTGCATATTCTTATGCCTATCCAAGACAGTCTTAAATACTTCTACCGTGTCTGCCTCCATCACCACCCCTGGCAGCATATTCCAGGTACCCACCACCCCGTCTAAAAAAAACCTAAAAATCTGCCCTGCACTTCTCCTTTGAACTCTCCCCCTCTTACCTTAAATGCATGCCTTCTAGTATTAGGCATTTCGACCCTGGGAAAAAGATACTAGCTGTCTACCCTATCTGTGCCTCTCATAATTTCATAAATTTCTATCAGGTCTCCCCTCAGCCTCCACCACTCCAGAGGAAACAACCCTAGTTTGTCCAACCTGTCTTTATAGAACATAGCCATAAATCCAGGCAGCATCCTGGAAAAGGTGCAGAAGGGGTTTACCATGGCCTCCACATCCTTCCTATAATGAGGCAACCAGAACTGAATGCAATACTCCATATGTGGCCTAAACAGAGTTTTACAAAGCTGCAACATACAGTGGCATGCAAAAGTTTGGGCACCCCTGGTCAGAATTGCTGTTACTGTGAATAGCTAAGTGAGTAGAAGATGAACTGATCTCCAAAAGCCATAAAGTTAAAGATGAAACATTCTTTTCAACATTTGAAGCAAGATTAATGTATTATTTTTGTTTTGTACAATTTTAGAGAGAACAAAGGAAAAGAGCACCATGCAAAAGTTTGGGCACCCCAAGAGATTTGAGCTCACAGATAACTTTTACCAAGGTCTCAAACCTTCATTAGCTTGTTAGGGCTATGGATTGTTCACAGTCATTGTTAGGAAAGCACAGGTGATGCAAATTTCAAAGCTTTATAAATACCCTGACTCCTCAAACCTTGTCCCAACAATCAGCAGCCATGGGCTCCTCTAAGCAGCTGCCTAGCACTCTGAAAATTAAAATAAATGATGCCCACAAAGCAGGAGAAGGCTATAAGAAGATAGCAAAGCCTTTTCATGTAGCTGTTTCCTCAGTTTGTAATGTAATTAAGAAATGGCAGCTAACAAGAATGGTGGAGGTCAAGTTGAGGTCTGGAAGACCAAGAACACTTCCCAAGAGAACTGCTCATAGGATTGCAAGAAAGGCAAATCAAAATCCCCATTTGACTGCAAAAGACCTTCAGGAAGACTTAGCAGACTCTGGAGTGGTGGTGCACTGTTCTACTGTGCAACAACACCTGCACAAATATGACCTTCATGGAAGAGTCATCAGAAGAACACCTTTCTTGCGTCCTCACTACAAAATTCAGCGTCAGAAGTTTGCAAAGGAACATCTAAACAAGCCTGATGCATTTTGGAAACAAGTCCTGTGGACTGATGAAGTTAAAATAGAACTTTTTGGCCGCAATGAGCAAAGGTATGTTTGGAGAAAAAAGGGTGCAGAATTTCATGAAAAGAACACCTCTCCAACTGTTAAGCACTGGGGTGGATCAATCATGCTTTGGGCTTGTGTTGCAGCCAGTGGCACGGGGAACATTTCACTGGTAGAGGGAAGAATGAATTCAATTAAATACCAGCAAATTCTGGAAGCAAACATCACACTGTCTGTAAAAAAAAAGCTGAAGATGAAAAGAAGATGGCTTCTACAGCAGGATAATGATCCTAAACACACCTCAAAATCCGCAATGGACTACCTCAAGAGGCACAAGCTGAAGGTTTTGCCATGGCCCTCACAGTCCCCCGACCTAAACATCATCGAAAATCTGTGGATAGACCTCAAAAGAGCAGTGCATGCAAGGCGGCCCAAGAATCTCACAGAAATAGAAGCCTTTTGCAAGGAAGAATGGGCGAAAATCCCCCAAACGAGAATCAAAAGACTCTTAGCTGGCTACAGAAAGCATTTACAAGCTGTGAGACTTGCCAAAGGGGGTGTTACTAAGTACTGACCATGCAGGGTGCCCAAACTTTTGCTTTGGACCCTTTTCCTTTTTTTATTATTTTGAAACTGTAAAAGATGGAAATAAAAAAGTAATCTTGCTTAAAATATTAAAGAAATGTGTTATCTTTAACTTTATGCCTTTTGGAAATCAGGTCATCTTTTACTCGCTTAGCTATTCACAGTAACAGAAATTTTGACCGGGATGCCCAAACTTTTGCATGCCACTATAACTTCCTGACTCTTGAACTCAAGTACAACATATGCCTTTTTTACCACTCTATATTGACTTGTGCGGCCACTTTCAGGAAGCTATGGACTTGGACCCCAAGATCCCTCTGTACATCAACGCTGTTAAGGGTGCCATCAACTGTGTACTTTCCCTTTACATTTGACCTCCCAAAGTGCAACACCTCACACTTGCCCAGATTAAATTCCATCTATTTCTCCACCCACACCTGCAAATTATCTATATCTCACTGTATCCTTTAGCAACCATCTACACTGCCACCAATCTTCATGTCATCTGCAAACTTACTAACCCACCCATCCACATTTTCATCCAAGTCATTTATTTCTATCGCAAACAGCAGAGGTCCCAGTACAGATCGCTGCAGAACACCACTAGTTAAGCATCCATTAGTCAGACCTCCAGCCAGAATAAGACCCATCGACCACTACCCTGTCTTCTATGGGCAAGCCAGTTCTGAATCCAATTGGCCAAGTCACTGTGGATCCCACGCAACTTAATCTTCTGCATGAACCTACCATGAGGGACCTTGTCGAATGCCTTACTAAAATCCATGGAGACGACGTACACTGCTTTACCTTCGTCAATCACCTTGTTCACCTCCTCAAAAATCAAGTTAGTAAGACACAACCTGCCCCACACAAAGCCATGCCGACTGTCCCTAATTCGGCCATGCTTTTCCAAATGCTAATAAAGCCTATCCCTAAGAATCCTCTCCAATAGCTTCCCAACCACTGACGCGAGACTCACAGATCTATGATTTCCAGGATTATCCCCATTTCTCTTCTTAAACAAAGGGACAACATTAGCTATCCACTAGTCCTCCAGGACCTCACCTGTGGCTAGAGAGGACACAAAGATCTTGGTCAAGGCCCCAGTAATCACACACCTTGCCTCTCTCAATAACCTGGGGTATATCCCATCAGGCCCTAGGGACTTACTACTTTAACATCCTTCAAGAGACCCAACACCACCACCACATCTCATCTCAAAATGCCCTAGCACATTATCATGCTTCACACTGATTTCACTAAGTGATGAAAATAGATTGAACAAGATAGATTGAGCGAGCTTTGGAGAGAAGGAAGATGAGGGGTGACTTGATAGAAGTGTACAAGGTCGAGTATCGCGTGGACAGTCAGAGACCTTTTTCCCAGGGCGACAATGGCTAACACGAGGGGACATAATTTTAAGGTGATTGGAGGAAGGTATAAGGAGGATGTCAGGGGTAAGTTGTTTTTTTTTACACACACAGAGAGTGGGGGGTGCGTGGAACGTACTGACGTTGTGGCAGAGGTTGTGGGGGCAGATACATTGAGAGTCTCTTAAATGTCCCTAGATAGCCCTCCATTTCTCTATCATTCATGTGTCTATGTGGGAGGGAAGCGTTAGATAGGTCTTAGAGCAGGATAAAATGTCGGTACAACTTTGTGGGCCGAAGGGCCTGTACCGTGCTGTAGTGTTCTATGAAAAGCAAGGAACTAGCATTTTTAACTTCACAATGTGCTTTGGAACCAAAGGTGAATTTTTGAAATGTATTTATTTGCAGACTCATAAAATTGAGTTGAGTACCTAAGGTAACAATCTGTTGGAGGAACTCAGTGGTTCGGGCAGTTGCCTGACCCGGGGAGTCCCTCCAGCAGATTGTTTGTTGCTCCAGATTCCAGCACCTGCAGTCTCTTGTGTCACCAAAGACAAGACAACCTTCTTCAGATAGAAATGCCCAATGGATCAATCATCTGCTTCTTCCCAAATGTGATGGAACACTATCCACTTACTTGCAAGAAAGCATTCCTACAACTCCAGACTCCTAGTACCATCAAGGAAAAAGCAGCCTACTTAAGTGAATCCTGTCCACCAACTTAAATATTTACTCCCACCTTCATGGTGTACCATTTACAAAGTTTATAGCACTTACTCACCCAGCCTTCTCTGATAGCACCTCCCAAACCAGCAACCTCTGTAAGGAAGCCAAAGCCACCAGGCACATGGGAACAGCTCCACCAGCAAGTTCCCCTCAATTGACATGCTTGACGATGTTTCACTTTTCCTTCATCATCACTACCTAAATCCTATCTAACACCTCTATGAGTCCCTGTAATGGTTCAAGAGTGCAGCTCCCAACACTCTTTCAAGGGCAATAAACCCTGGCTTCTGCAGCAACAACTGCATCTCAGAAATGAAAAGTAAAAACATTCACAGGGGTGCAGCACTTGAGTACTGCTTCTCAATTCATTTGTATCGTCCCACTTCTTGGTTTTGAAGTACAGATTGTAAGAATGGCAGCATCCATAGTTATTCATTCACCTCCATCCCACTAGGATGTATTTTAGACTAGTGAAGGAAAGCCATTACTTCAATATGTTTATCATTTGATATGTCCCAATTGCTCTGCACTTCTAACTCTCACCTCCTTGCATTTAAATGTTAAACTGGGACCTACAGGTTCTTTGTTAAAAGCCCCAAGACAAACTTCAAAACAGCAAAGGTCACCCTGGTGATTGAACAAGTCACAAAAACAGATTAACTGTTTATTATTTTATTACTCTTTATGGAATCTTACTCATGCAAATTCACTGGCATAGTTCCCAAAACACAACAGTGACTACACTTCTGCTGTACTTCATTGACTGTAAAATGATTTGGCTTGCCCTGAAATTATGAAAGGCACTATATAAAAGAAAGCCTGTTCATTCACATTACACTTAAGCATCAGCATTTATTATGTGCTCAAGTTATTAGAGTGGGAAGACAGATGAACAACAAGATCTAATAAAGTGGCAAATTAACATTGGTACATTAAGAATTGATAACTTGTGGCTCTTTCTGATATATGGAATTACAATCCTGATGGTAAGCATGGAACAGATGTTACCTTCCTGAGACATAGCTCCTGTATTCATTCCCAAATCAGGTTGAATATGTTATTGAATAGTTTACACAATGACTGTACTTCTAAATTACCTCCTTACTATTTTGTGATAGCGAAAAGTCCAATATAGAAGATAACTTTTATTTCTTTATCTAGATTAACAGTGCTTCAGCTTCTGTCAAATTAAATAGGGACAAATAGAAGTGTTTAAATAGAGTTGGTTGAAAGGCGGTTAAAGACGTATAGAAATCAGCATGAAAAGTAATCAGGACAAAATGCTGTGCTCAATTTGCACAACTTCTCACCGACAGGAATATGTGGTCTCTCCTCCTTTGAAAACTCGGCCACATAGTTGCGAAGTAATATTGTTTTGCTCCAGCTTTGCAAAACCAACTTCAGGGGATTCTCCAAATAGAAACCATTCCAGGGTTTGGAGTAATATGTGATAGGCCTGTTCCTCTTCGGGTAACTTGGCTTCTGATCCTGAACAATGTACTGTAGGGACATATTCCATAAAATGTCGATATATTCCGGAACGCAAATCAACTTCTTCCTGCCAATTCTGCAAGACAAAATAAAACTGTTAGTTACTATCAAAACTTCCTACTCTCACCATTTGTACCAAGTATTCACTCAAGCTTTGTATTCCCTGACTGATCATTCCAAGCCATCAAAACTCATTTGCTGAAAATGCTTTTGCAAACGTGAATCCAAGAATTAATCCATAAAATTGCCATTAATAGCAGGTTCAACATGTACAACAAATTTTTAATTTTTAATCTTTGTCTACTTGCCCTATCCTGATAACAAATATAAGCACAGGTGAGCTGGGGTTATGTATCACTCTGATATGTTTGAGCTTCAACAGCACTTCCACTGCCCACAACCCCAACTAAATGGAAAACCGAGGAAATACCATCACCTTCAACTCTCACACCATCTTATTTGTTTTTGTAATTCACTGCTCCTTCGATACCTTTGGGCTCAAGTCCAAGTAAACCATAACCTATTCTACCTGTCTCATTTCCCCCACTTATTTCCCTGTAATTTGTTCTCTTTCACATGCCTCACCCTGACTCACCAGCAACCCTCCTACACTAAGGGACAATTTACAGTGGCCAATTAAGCAACCAGCATGTCTTTGGGAGAAAACCTTACCTTACCCAGTCTGGCTGATATGCAACTCCAGACCCACCAATGCTGTCAACTCTGAAATGGCCCAACAAGCCACTTAGTTCAAAGGCTATGAGGATGGGTAATAAATACTGGCTTTGCCAGCAACACCCAAATCCTGAGAAATGAAATACAACACAACTTGAAAATCAAAAAAAAACTGCAGATGCTGGAAATCCAAAATTAAAACAAACTTGTTCAGGTCAGGCAACATCTGTAGAAAGAGAAACAGACAATGTTTCAGATTAAAGAAATTAAAGACCCTTCATCAGAAGAACTTGGGTTTAGAGAAAAAATCAGCACCTGCCAAAATATTAAGGTAAAGAGTGAGAAAAGGATAAACAGCTGAGATTTGGGGTAAGAATTAACTCCAGTAACAGACATAAAAGGATTGAGAAGAGGAGGGATTTGGGCAGAGAACCATTCAAGGACATGACCAGACCTGGTTCTTTGTGATGGCGGTAGTCAGAGCATATGAGTGCTAGGATTAAGTGGGTGACCACTAATATGCATTGGAATGCTTGTATGTGGGGAGAGAATAAGCAAAGACATGATGGTAACAAACTCAGGAATCAGAATCAGGTTTATTAGCACCAACTTATATGTCATGAAATTTGTTTTAAGGCAGCAATACTGTGGAAGATAAAAATTACTACAAGTTACAAATTAAATAAATAGTGCAAAAGAGGAATAACAAGGTAGAGTTCATGGACCGTTCAGAAATCTGAAGGTGGAGGGGAAGAAGTTGTTCCTGAAGCATTAGGTGTGGGTTTTTAGGCTCCTGTACCTCCTCTGATGGTAGTTATGTGAAGAGGGCATGTCTCAGATGGTGATGGATGCTGCCTTACATAATTTTTGATATCAAGAGTTAATAATGAATAATTTTTGATAATTTTAGATACCAATTCTCAATAATTCTCATACTCCAGATTTTTAGTTCAATTCCATCTAATTATGGTCATAACCACAAAGCTATGCAAGTCTTACTTTAGGTTGTACCATTGCCAAAGACACTGGACTTCGTACTCTCTTCTGGATATCTTAACTTCCACTCAAAAGCTACGTTTTCTTTAAACAAACAAGGGTCTTAAAGGTGGAGAATCCTTTTTTTTTATGATCCATTGAGACCAAATCTCCCATGATGCACATCTTAAGGCCATTGGTAGACATCTCCCCTCCACACTCTCAGTCCTGATGCAGGGTCTTAACCCTAAATGTCAGCTATCCCTTTGCCTCCACAGATGCTGCTTGACCCACTGAGTTCCACCAGCAGTTTACTTTTGCTCCATATTCCAGCATCTGCAGTCTCGTATCCTCACCTTTTTGTTTGGTTTATTTCCAAATAACCTCTGACTGATCGTTTCAGCAATTTGAGGTTTTCATCACAAGGACCTGAGCCGATATTTCAAAGATGATCAAGCAAGCCAAAGGAAATCTCAAGCTTTTCCCATTATTTTTTTTGCCCTGTTAATTCCTCAGTGCAGTACTAAATTTCAAAGTATGGGGAATTAGATGAAATGTGTTTGCAAATATTGCAGGTATTTTATAACTGCCATTTTTAAAAGTAGCATTAAGGAACATTTTAATCATTAAACCATTATACCTTGTGTTTTGGATGGATCAGGGACAGAATGCAAGTTAGTGACAACCATATCAAATTCTTACATAATCTCTCCAAAATGTCCTCAAAAAACTACAGTGCCTTAAGGACATCCTGTTTTGTACATAGAGTACAACATTTTTGTAGAAATAACATAGCACTCAGAAAACCAAAGGTTATAAGAAGCAGTTAAGAACAGTATGGCTTGCTTCCACACACTCTTCCCCTGAATAAAGAATGCAAATGATGGCAGAAGGATTTCAAGGATTAAAATAAGGTGACACGGTCCCAGACAGGAGGTTGATCAACAAAGTCAGAACACCAAGAACATTGGATAATATGCCAACAGAGATTGAGCACTGGTTACAAAACAGAAAATAAAGAGTGGGAATAAGCAGATGTTTCTCAGGAAGTTTGAGACCAGTGGGATACTGTGGGAATCAGAGCTTGTGCCTCAATTACTTACAATCTTTATCAACAATTCGACCACCAAATATATTTCCAAACTTACTGATGATACTAAATGAGGCAAATGGGATAAAGGATGAAAAGAAACTTCAAGGTGATTGTGGACAAGCTAAGTAAATCAGCAAGAACATGACAGATACAATACAGATGTGGAAAAATGCAAATTTATCACTTTGGTGCACAAGAGTGAAAAAACAGTACATTTTAAATAGTGAGATTTGGGAATGTCATTCAAAGGGGCACGAGTGTTCTTGCACACAAGTCACTGAAAGCTAACATGCAGGTCTAATAAGCAATTAGAAAGACAAATGATATGCTAGCCTTTATTACAAGAGGATTTAAGTACAAGAATAAAGATGCCTTACTGTAGTCATACAAGGCCTTGGTGAGATCCCATCCGGAGTACTGTGTATAGTTTTGGTATCCTTATCTACAAGGTATATATGTGTCAGAGTGCACCAATGATTCCCTAGACTGGCAGACCAGGCATATTGGATTTGTTGTCTAGAACCAAGGATTATCTCAGGATAGGAGGTATATCATGTAGGACTAAGATGAGGAGAAAATTCTTCATAGCAAGGGTAGTGGATCTTTGGAGTGATGGAACTCAGCCAGTTCTAACACAGGTACAGCTCTCCCCACCATCAAGGATATTTACAAGAGGTGATGTCTCAGGAATCCATCATCAGGGACCCCCACCATCCGGGCCATGCCCTCTTTGATGCTGCCATCAGGCAGGAGGTACAGGAGCCTAAAGACCCACACCTCAAGGTTCAACAACAGCTTCTTCCCCACTGCCATCAGGTTCTTGAACTGAGCTGAAAAACCCTGAAGGCTGTGGAGGTTTAATCATTAAATTCTTTCAAAACTGATACAGGGATTTCTGGAAATTAAGGAATAGATGGATAGCACAGGAAAACAGTGATAAGAACAATATTAATGTATTTTAATTATCAAGGCTTGCATTTGGAAATTAACACATAAAATTTTACTGTCTTCTTCCCTCTTCCAAGGCAGTCGTTTGAGATTGAGGGTTACTGCTTCAACTCCAGTTCAAAGCTATGCACAATGTTGGTGCTTGATTTCCTTTAATGAGTGTCTGTTCAACACCAAACACACAGCTTCGACAGAGCAAGGTCTTGGCCTAGTGATTAAGAAGGCACAAGACAAGACCAGGCACTATTGCACAGACTTAGCACACACTGAATACACATTCTCATATGGACAATATACTTTGTTCTGTCACTCCCAACCAAGACGCTACCTCCATCAGTTGTCCTCTCTTCACCAACCAGCCCTTGCTTCACTCTCCAAAAACCTCAAAGCCTCCCCTCCCAACTCCATGCTGCCCCTCTACCAGGCCACACCTTCCAACTTCCCTCCGTTCAGTCCACACTCTCCAAACACCACTTATGCTCCAAGCCCTGTTCCTCTCAGTCCTCACTCTCCAACTCCACCCACCCTCCTCCACAAACCTCCAAGGCTCCCTCCTGTCCCCACAGTCCCCACTCTCCTCCCCACCCTCCAGTGCCCGCCTTCCAAAACCCCCTCCTTCTCTCAGTCCCCTCTCTCCTACTGCTCGCCCCCCAACCCCTGTCTTTCCTCTCAACCTTTACCTGCCTCCCTGAAAACCTGTGCCACTAACCATATCGAGCAGTTAGAAGCATCTTACTGGACTCAGACCTGTAAATCATGCCAGTCAACAAAAGGATTAGACATGTAGCCATGTGGTATGCAATAGCTAAGTGATTCTCCTCTCCCCGCCCACACGCACTAAAAACAATTAGAGAATAATTGCCAATCTTAGAGGACCAGTAGTACCGACATGAATAGACTCTGGATCCAATAATGAAATTCTGCTTCACACATTGGATGATGCAGTATCAGTCAACGTTGCATCCTGTAAACTGGTCTGAATTGTACTGTAACCCAAAAGTCCATCCCAAAGATGAAATCACTAATAATAAAGGCAGATAGACATCGAAGTTTCTGCACTAGCTGGGCTAGATTATAAACAATTATTTGCAATCATTTACCAATTAACATTGAAGTAACTAAAATGCACAAAACAGTAAATGTCTACAACCACCAAGTATGACATTTACTTCTACTGAATGCAATTGAAATTAGAAAACATGCAGACAAAATTGTGTATTATGGGCTGGATTTTAGCCACAACCAGGTGGACAGTAGCTCCCAAAGTTATGGCTACAAGCCCCTATCCACATATCAGAGAATATAATCCAGACTAACAGCCCAGTGTAGTACTGAGCAATTGCTTTCAGCCAAGATTTAAAACCACAGTAACATCGGCCACTGAGGTATAATTACAGGATTAGAACACAGGAAAAAGAATTAGGAGAAAGCAATACAACTTCTTGAGCCTATTCAGATATACTGTCAAATTATGCCTAATCTGATTGGTGCCCTCAACTCCACTTTCCATTATCTTTGTACTATCAGCAAACTTGGACGCAACACTCTTGGTCACTTCATCTAAATTAACACAGTGTAGCGGTTGCTACCGTGGAATAAAACAAGACTCTACTCGGAGGATTGCCAAACAGAACTGGTTTATTTTCCCGCCTTGTGCGGGCCCTTTAAGGGAGAAAAACTCCCGCCCAAAAAAAACCGGCAATGACGTAAATCCTACGTCATCAGGACTTTCCCACACGCGGGTTCTCCCCATCGCTTGGAAAGACGAGGCCCGCCGCCATCTTGGGCCTCGTCGCTCCGACGCCGCGCGACCCGACTGCCGAGCCGGTTCACCCAACTAGACGGTGAGTCGCCACAACAGATTATAAACAATTGAGGCCCCAGCACTGATACCCAAGACATTCCACGTTACAGTTTACCAATTTAGCCTTTTCTTCCTTCATCTAAGACAATGGATGGACCACTTTTCCCATGGTATTTATTTTTCACGGGAGTAAATTTGTTGGCAATATAAACACCAGAAGAATAAACACCAAAACTGAGTGCCAACATGGAAATTTGGTCAGGCTGGGAATAGGATGCAAGAGTGGGAAGATATTGTTGGTTTATACCTCCGAAACCTTTCATAACTTTCAGCAGTATTTCAAATTTTAACTAATGCTTAGTACTATTGCCAAATCTAAATAAAGACAGCACTAAGAAATACAAATTTAACATTCAGTAGATATTTTGCAAACTATCAGGTGCATCTACTTCAACGCAAAGAGTATTGTAGGTAAGGCAGATGAGCTTAGGGCGTGGATTGGCACGTGGGATTACAACATTATTGCTAATAGTGAGACTTGGTTGCAGGAGGGGCAGGACTGGCAGCTTAATGTTCCAGGGTTCTGTTGTTTCAGAAGCGATAGAGGGGGAGGGATGAAAAGGGGAGGTGTGGCATTACTAGTCAGGGAAAATATCACAGCTGTGCGTAGACAGGACAGCTCAGAGGGCTCGTCTACAGAGGCCATATGGGTGGAGCTGAGGAATGGGGAAGGTGTGACCACACTAATAGGGTTGTATTATAGACCACCCAATAGAGAGAATTGGAGGAGCACATCTGTAGAGAGATAGCAGACTGATGTAAGAAACAGAAAGTTGTAATAGTAGGGGATTTTAACTTTTCACATATTGACTGGGACTCCCACACTGTGAAAGGGCTAGATGGCTTGGAGTTTGTCAAATATGTTCAGGAAAGTTTTCTAAATCAATATATAGAGGTACCAACAAGAGAGAATGCAATACTTGATCTCCAATTAGGGAACCAGACAGGTCAGGTGACAGAAGTATGTGTAGGTGAACATTTTAGGTCCAGTGACCATAATGTCATTAGTTTCAAGTTAATTATGGATAAGGATAGGTCTGGTCCTCAAATTGAGGTTCTAAATTGGAAAAAGGTCAATTTTGTGGAAATGAGAAAGGATCTAGGGAGAGTGGATTGGGATAAGTTGTTTTCTGGCAAGGATGTGTTCAGTAAGTGGAAGGCCTTCAAAGGCGAAATTTTGAGAGTGCAGAGTTTGCATGTTCCTGCCAGGATTAAAGGCAAAGTTAACAAGCATAGGAAACCTTGGTTTTCAAGGGATATTGGCGATCTGGTTAAGAAAAAGAGAGAGGTGTATAGCAGGCATAGGCAACTAGGAACAAATGAGGTACTTGAAGAGTATAGAAAATGTAAGAAAATACTAAAGATGGAAATCAGGAAGGCAAAAAGACATGAGGTTGCTCTGGCAGATAACGTGAAGGTAAAGCCGAAGGGTTTCTACAAGTATATTAAAAGGATAGTAAGGGACAAAATTGGGCCCCTAGGAGATCAGAGTGGTCGTCTATGTGTGGAGCCTCAGGAGATGGGGGAGATCTTAAGCAGTTTTTTTGCATCAGTATTTACTCAGGAAACTGGCATAGTGGATATGGAAGGAAGGGAAACAAGCAGTAGTGTTATGGAACATATAGAGATTAAAGAGGAGGAGGTGCTTACTGCCTTACAGTGAATAAAGGTAGATAAATCCCCTGGGCCTTACGTGATATTTCCTCGGACCATGAGAGAGACTAGTGTAGAAATTGCAGGGGCCCTGACAGATATATTTAAAATGTCCTTAGCCACGAGTGCAGTGCCAGAGGACTGGAGGGTAGCTCATGTTGTTCTGTTGTTTAAAAAAAAGGCTCCAAAAGTAAACCAGGTAATTACATGCTGGTGAGCCTTACATCAGTAGTAGGTAAATTATTGGAAGGTGTTCTGAGAGATTGGATATACAAGTATTTGGACAGCCAAGGGCTGATTAAGGATAGTCAGCATGGCTTTGTGCATGGTAGATCGTGTTTAACAAATCTTGTAGAGTTTTGCGAGGAGGTTACCAAGAAAGTAGATGAAGGAAAGGCTGTGGATGTTGTCTACATGGACTTCAGTAAGGCCTTTGACAAGGTCCCACATGGGAGGTTAGTTCAGAAGGTTCAGACACTAGGTATCCATGGAAAGGTTGTAAACTGGATTCGAAATTGGCGGTGTGGGAGAAGACAGAGTGGTAGTGGATGATTGTTTCTCAGTCTGGAGGCCTGTGACTAGTGGTGTGCCTCAGGGATCAGTGCTGGGGCTATTGTTGTTTGTTGTCTATATCAATGATCTGGATGATAATGTGGTAAATTGGATCAGCAAGTTTGCTGATGACACTAACATTGGAGGTGTAGTGGACAGCGAGGAAGGATTTCAAAGCTTGCAGAGGGATCTGGACCAACTGGAAAAATGGGCCAGAAAATGGCAGATGGAATTTAATGCAGACAAGTGTGAGGTGTTGCATTTTGGAAGGACAAATTAAGGTAGGACATACACAGTAAATGGTAGGGCACTGAGGAGTGCGGAGGAACAAAGGGATCTGGGAGTTCAGATACATAATTCTCTGAAAGTAGCGTCACAGGTAGACAGGGTTGTAAAGGCAGCTTTTGGCATCCTGGCATTCATAAATCAAAGTATTGAGTATAGGAGTTGGGATATTATGGTGAGGTTGTATAAGACATTGGTGAGGCCAAATCTGGAGTATTGTGTGCAGTTCTGGTCACCTAACTATAGGAAGGATATCAGTAAGATTGAAAGAGTGCAGAGAAGATTTACTGGAACGTCGGTGGGTCTTCAAGAGTTGAGTTACAGGGAAAGACATAACAGGTTAGGACTTTATTCCCTGGAGCACAGAAGAATGAGGGGAGATTTGATAGAGGTTTACAAAATTATGAGGGGTATAGACAGAGTAAATGCCAGTAGGCTCTTTCCACCTAGATTAGGAGAGATAAGTACGAGAGGACGTGGCTTTAGGGTGAAAGGGGAAAGATTTAGGGGGAACATTAGGGGGAACTTCTTCACTCAGAGTGGTGGGAGTATGGAACGAGCTGCCATCTGACGTGGTAAATGCGGGCTCACTCTTGAGTTTTAAGAATAAATTGGATAGATACATGGATGGGAGAGGTCTGGAGGGTTATGGACTGGGTGCAAGTCAATGGGACTAGCGGAATAAAATTTCAGCACAGACTAGAAGGGCCAAATGGCCTGTTTTCTGTTCTGTAGTGGTCTATGGTTCTATGGATATATAAAACAAGACTTACTGACTTGTGCTGAAGTTAACAAATGTTATAAGGAGGATAGTCAGGATACAGGATACTAGTTGTAAGAAAAGAATATCTGGAATAGATACTGTTCCCTGCCACCTTGACTGGAAGACCCAAAAGGCCACGTTTTCTTGCTGGTGTCAAAATTCAGGATATATTTCTTTAAATGTTTGTTGCTATTTATCCACTAGATAATTGGGGCTGGGAAATGGAAGAATGGGACAGTGATGCAGAGTTTACACATTCTCTTCGTTACTGTGTGGGTTTTCTGTAGGTGTTTGAGTTTCCTTACATATCCCAAGGATGCATTCGTAGGTTGGCCGGCTACTTTTATTCAACCGGTCATGTTGGTTAATGGTAAAAAGAATCAAAGTGGCCTATGAGAGGGAATAAATAGATTGCAGGGTTATAGAGAACTAAGGAGGGGAGGGGAGGGGAATGGAACTAATGGGTTTGCTCCCCTGAGTGGCCTCAATTCTCTATCATTAGAGGATCCTATTGTCAAGGTCAATGTAGAAATCAACAATATAGATAAAAATCAGGAATGAGGTCCCTCGAGGTACATCGTGAAGCTTGGGCTGAAACTAAAATGTTAATCTCACTGGCAGTCATCTTAGTATTGTTACCTTAACAGCATGCAAATCGGTACAAGATTGAATGAATGAAGAATAGTATGGAAAAAGGATTTCAATTCACAGGACACTAGCATTAGTACTGGAAGAAAAGTGCTATACCATTGGAACAGAGACTCCACGTACTTTGGTAAAATAGATAACTAGGGTTGTAGATGGGACACGAAACTTGAAAGGGTTGAAAGTTTCAAGTGTGGGAAAGCTTATAGATTTAAAGGACAAAGCAAAGTAGCAATTCAGATATGTTAACAAGAGCAAGTCAAGGAGAGTTTCAGTAACAGTGAATAATTAAAAACAAACCAAAGAAAAAAATGTCAAAATTAAAAAGTACTATGTCTGAATGGGAAGCTATGGGGAGCCTTGGAGTCAAAATAGTATCAATTCACTAAATTGATTCCTTTGGGAACAGGGTGCCTATGAGGAGAGATTGAATAAAAGTGTCCTATAATCACTAGAGAAGTTTAGATGAATAAGAGGTGACCTCATCCATACCAGTAAAGATTCCAAGAGGAATTGACAGGGTGGATGTCAAGAGGCTGTTTCCTCTTGTATGAGATTCTAGAACCATTGAATGTGTCAGGGAGGTGGAGGGAAACAATAATCTCCACATAAAGAATCACCATTTAGGAGAAATGTATTCACCCCATGGATTATGAACCTTCAGAATTCTCTACCTGAGAGAGTTGTGGATATCCAGTCATTAAGTATATTAACTGCTGAATGCAAATGCATTTGGACATTATGGGAATCAGAAGATAAAGAGATCAGGTAACAAGGTGAACTTGAGGCATGGGATGTGGTTAAATGGGTATCCAAACAACTAGAGTCATAGAGTTATGCAGCACAGAAACAGGCCCTTCAGCCCAATTTGCCCATTCTGACCAAGATATCTATCCAAGCTAGTCTCATTTGCCTGTGCTTGGACCATATCCCTCTGACCCTTTCCTATCCATGTACCTGTTCAAATGTCAAGAGGTTCTTCATCCTCAAAGGTGTCAGAAAGCAAGACAGTGTCAAAGGGAATTGCACCAACTCCAGACAGACTTGCAGCACCTTCTCCTTCTGCAGTTGAGGGGGGTGGATGTGAGAGAGGAACTCCAAGAGGTGAAGAGCCAGCAAGCTGCACTCTTTGCCTCTGAATCCTCTAAGATTATCTTCCAATCCAGGGTCCACTCTTTTTTAAATTTTATTTACAGCGTGGTAGCAGGCCCTTTCGGCCCAACAAGTCCACGCCGCCCATTTTAAACCCATATTAACCTACCCGTACGTCTTTGGAATGTGGGAGGAAACCGGAGCACCCGGAGGAAACCCACACAGACACGGGAGAACGTACAAACTCCTTCCAGACAGCAACGGGAATCGAACCCCGATCGCTGGCGCTGTAACAGCATCGTGCTAACCGCTACACTACCATGCCTTTGTGGAGCAGGACGAAATGTGCTCATGCTTCTTCTTCCAAAAGATTCACAGAGGGAGCCTTAAGGAAGATGATGGCTCAGTAACATCCTCACAGACAAAGATACTGAAGATCTGCAAATCCTTCTATGCTGGTCTGTATGACAGAAAGGCTACAGACAACACAGCCTCCCAGTACTTCCTGTCCTCTATCACAGAGGTGTTAGGTGATAGCAAGCAGGAGAGTCTGGATTGGCCACTGACCCTGGTGGAGCTGACTGGCTCCATCCATTCCTTTGGCACAAATAAAACTCTGTAAACTCTGCTTACCGGCAGAGTTGCACTCAGCTCTGAGACTGGATGGGCCCAGACCTGCTGGGAGTGTACAATGCTATGCTTCTGGCAGGCAGCATGTCAGACTCCATGAGGAAGGGCATCATTACCCTCGTCAACAAGCAGAAGTGGGAGAGGGAGGACATCAGGAATTGGAGACCGACTTCACTGTGGAACGTGGACTATAAGATCCTGTCCAGGGCCATTGCCAACCAGGTTAAGTCTGCTCTGGGACAGGTGATCAGCCCAGACCAAACCTGTGCTGTACCAGGTAGGAAAATCTCTGACAGCCTTGAGCTACCCAGGGATGCCTGCCTAGTCAGCTTGGACCAGGAGAAGGCTTTTGACAGGATACCACACACACACATGATGGATGTGCTCGCCAAAATGGGTTTTGGGGAGCGAATCAAGAAATTGGATCCAACTGCTCTACACAGATATCCGTAGTGCAGTCCAAATCAATGGGTGGGAGACAGATAGTTTCCCCATCAAGTCTGGAGTCAGGCAGGGTCGTCCACTCTCCTGTCTTGTTCGTGTGTTGCATAGAACCCTTTGCCGAATTCATCCGGAAGGACAAGAGCATAAGAGGGGTGATGATGTTTGAAGGCACACAAGTCAAAACCTCTCCGTACACAGACGACATCATCATCTTCTGCAAGGATCCAGAGTCAGTTTGTAGATTGATCAGCATCTGCAACCAGTCTGAGTTGGCATCAGGGGCCAGAGTCAACTTCAGGAAGAGCGAGGCCATGCTCTTCAGTAACTAGCTCGACCGATCCAATATCCCCCTCAACATCAGGTCTGACTACCTGAAGGTGATGGGGAACTGGTTCAGAGGGGCTGAGGCGTGTAACATAAATTGGCTGGAGCAGATTAGGAACGCAAAACAAAAATTGGGTCTGTGGAACTGGCGTTCTCTGTCAATAACTGGGAAGAACTTGGTTACCAGGTGCGATATGCTCTCAGGGCTGCTGTACTTGGCCTGTTCCCCACTCTTCTGCCTCAGTAATCACCCCAGACGTTTTCCAGTTTATGCGGGGGTCCAAGATAAAGCGAGTCCGACAGGTCACGATGCACAAGTCTCTAGAGAATGGGGGCAAAACTGTACCCAATGATTGCCCTCAAACTGATGACCACCTTCGTGTGTGCCTGCGTCAGGCGGTGTGTGGATCCACAGTATGTGAGCACCAGGCGTCACTACATGCCAAGGTTCTGCCTGTCCCTGGTGTTGCAGAAGGTAGGCCTGGCCCCTTTACCACGCAACATCCCAGTCAGCTGGACGTTGCCGCACCACCTGTCCTTTGTGGAAGAGTACTTCCAAGTAAACACCTTTGACCACAAGTCCATCAGGCAGTGGTCAGTGAGGAATGTGCTGCAGACACTACGAGACAGGGGCACTATGGATTCTGTGGGCTTGTTCCCTGAGCAAACCATCTGGCAGAACACCTCGTCGTCAGATCTGACCAAGAAGCACTAAGACCTCGCTTGGCTAGTGATGAGGGGGGCCCTCCCAGTCAGAGCTTTCCTCTACAGATGACATATTAACCCCCATGTATACTGCCCTCGGGAAGAAACGGTCACATACCTCTTTGCAGACTGTGGATTTGTAAGAGGGTGTGGAGATGGATGCAAGGGTCCGTGTCCTGGTTCATCCCCAGCTACTGCATAACAGAGGACTCTGTGATCTACAGGCTATTCACAAGATCAGGGAGCAGAAGCAGGCCATTCGGCCCATCGAGTCTGCTCCAAGGAAAAGGGAAAAAGAAATGGGGAATGGGGAGAAAAAAAACCCTATTCTAATCCCAATTTCCAGCCTTATCCCCATATCCCTTGATACCCTATTTAGATATCTATCTATCTCTTCCTTGAACGCCCCCACTGATCTGGCCTCCACTGCTGTACGTGGCAAGGAGTTCCACAAATTCACCACCCTCTGGCTAAAGAAATTTCTCCTCATCCCAGGGACACACACTGAGACAGGCATCAAGTGCTGCTGGAAGGTCATCAACCCAGTGAAGGACACCCTTTGGTCTGCTCGAAACTTGTTGGTCTTCCAGCACGGCGAGGTGTCTGTAGAGGAATGCTGCCGACTGGCACAGTCCAGGCTGCAGGATGCACTGAAGCTCAGTGCAGCCAACGTTAAGTCTCTATGGGGAAGGACCACAGTATAGGCTCCTTCCGCTACAACACATGGAGGGGCAGAGTTGGGTCAGGATGCCCCTCAAACAATGAAAGGGGTATCAGCTCAGGGAACTACGTTAGTGGTAATAGTGCTACATTTGTGTTTTTTTTAAGTTTACAATACTGAATGTAATGACCATGAATGTAAAAGCTTTTTCTTGCACCGTTTCTTCCTTTGTATATATTCATTTATCATGAATAAAGTCTATTTTTGAAAAAAAATTGTAATTGTACCCGCCTCTACCACCTTCTCTGGCAGCTCGTTCCATACACCCACCACCCTCTGTGTGAAAACATTTCCCCTCAGCTCCCTTTTAAAGCTTTCCCCTCTCACCTTAAACCTGTGCCCTCTAGGTTTAGATTCCCCTAACCTGGGAAAAAGACCATCCTCCTTATCTATGCGCCTCATCATTTTTCTATAGTCCACGGAATAAAGTCCCAGCCTATCCAGCCTCTCCTTATAACAAAAGCCTTCCAGTCCTGGTAACATCCTTGTCAATCTTTTCTGCACCCTTTCCAGCTTAATGACATCCTTCCTATTAGCTGGGTGACCAGAATTAAGCACAATCCTCCAAGTGCGGTCTCATCATCGACTTCCACAGTTTCAACATGATGCCCCAACTCCTATATTCAACACCCCGATCCATAAAGGCAAGCATGCCAAACGCCTTCTTCACCAGTCTGCCTACCTGTGCTGCAACTTTCAGGGAATTATTTACCTGTACCCCTACTTCTCTCTTGTCTACATCACTTTTCAGGGCCTGACCATTTACTGTGCAAGTCCTGCCCTGGTTTAACTTCCCAAAATACAACACCAAGGACTCACCCGAGTTAAATTCTACCTGCCATTCCTTGACCCACTTCCCTGGTTCATCTAGATCCTGTTGTAATCTTAGATAACCTTCTTTACTGTCCACTACACCACCAATTTTGGTGTCAGCTGCGAATTTACTGATTATATTAATAACATTATCATCCAAATCATTAACAGAGATGTCAAACAACAGAGGGCCAAACAATGATCCCTATAGCACACCACTGGGAGGCCTCCAGTCCAAATAACAACCCTCCATTACCAGTCTGACTCCTACCACCAAGCCAATTTTCTTCCAATTGGCTCTCTCACCCTGGATCCCATGTGATCTAACCTTCCCGACTACACCACGTGCTTGTCAAAGGCCTTGCTGAAGTCCACCTAGACAACGTATACTGTCCTGCCCTCATCAATCTTCTTTGTTACCTCTTCATAAAACTCAATCAAATTTGTGAGGCACAATTTCCCATGTGCGAAGACATGCTGATGATCCCTAATCAATCCTTGCCTTTCCAAATCCAGAGGGTGGGGAATCTGTAGAATTCATTGCCGCAAACGGCTGTGGAGGCCAAGTCACTGGGATATTTAAGGCAGAGGTTGATAGGTCCTTGATTAGTAAGGGCGTCAAAGGTTATGGGGAGAAGGCAAGAGAATGGGGTTGAGAGGGAAAAATGAATCAGCCATGATTGAACAGCAGAGCAGACTCGATGGGCAAATGGCCTAATTCTGCTCCTATGTCTTATGGTCAAATGCTGGTAGATCCTGTACCTCAGAATCCCCTTAGTAAGGCTCACTGACCTGTAGTTCCCTGGCTTGTCCTTGCAGCCCTTCTTGCATAAAAACCTAACATTCACCATTCTCCAGTCCTCTGGTACCTCACCCATGGCTAATGATAATGCAAATATCTATGCCAGGGCCCCAGCAATTTCTTCCCTAGCTTCCCACAACTTCCTAGAATACACTTGATCAGGCCCTGAGGATTTATCCACCTTAATATACTTAAGATCACCAGGACCTCCTCCAATGAAATGTGGATATGTTCCAATACGTCACTATTTATTTCCCTTAATTCCTTAGCTTCCATGACCTACCCCTGGATAAATAAAATTAAGTAATATTCATTTAACACCTTGCCCATCTCCTGGGGCTCCACACATAGACAACCACATTGATCCTTAAGAGGACCTATTCTTTCCCTAGTTACCCTTTTACTCTTGATATACTTGTGGTATCTCTTACGATTCTCCTTTACCTTATCTGCCAAAGCTATCTCATGTCCTCCTGATTTTTGCCTTCCTGATTTCCCTCTTAAGCATACTCCTACATCTCTAGGTGACCAAAGCCACCCAACATATATTTTTTTTTAAATCACTGTTGCCTCATATGTAATGTAAAAAATTCTCCATCCAACATACAGAGAAGTTACACCCTTAGATTGTCAAATTCAGATACATATGAATCTACCTGAAAACACTGAGTTTTAGACCAACAGGCCGAAATCAACTGGCACATTCCAATCCACAGAAGTCTCTCTACCAGACCACAATTAACTGGTTGACCTTAGCCTGCAACTTTAGGCTTTGTAGCTTACCATAGCACAATAACATATCATCCACTTCACCGATTGGCCCCATTAATTGATGTCCCAAATTATGAGCACTGTCCTGCATTTAAATAGTGACAAATGGTTTCTTTCCCAAAAACTGCAAGTTGAACAATAGCTGTTGCATATCTGGGATTTTGTCATAATAATGTTATTCAGACTTCACAACCATAGCATAGGAGTTTAATGAAGAGAACAAATTCAGTTATTAGCCCAAAGTTCAGGAACATAATTGTTATACCACCATATTTTGTACAAAGTTTGGGGGAATTTCCCCTGCCTTATCTCTGGAAAACTAAATTGTGACTAGATCCACACAAGATCATAAACTACTTGCATTTAAGGGGAAAGATCCGATCTGGAACCCATGTCACCTTTAACTTCTTTATTTCTGGCTTAACTGATTAACTGCTTATTTTGGAGGAGTGCAGTGGTGATAGGTTAGGGGAACAGATAGGAGATTCTGTGGGTGAGAATGCAACTCCCGGATGATATGTTGTCTCCCAGGTGCCAGGGTCAGAAATGTCTCGGATCAAATCCACAGCATTCTTAAGGGGGAGACTAAGCAGCCAGAAGCCGTGGTCCAAAAGAAGACACGAGGTTGCTCTGGCAGACAGGGTAAAAGCAATTCCAAGGGGTTTCTATAGCTATATTAAGAGCTAAGGATAGCAGGGGACAAAATTGATCCTCTTGAAGATCAGCGCAGTCATCTATGCATGGAGCTGAGAGAGATGGGGGAGATCTTAAATGAATTTTTTGCATCTGTAGTTACCCTGAAGACAAACACAGACTATAGAACTGAGGCAAAAGAGTAGCGAGATCATGGACCGTATGCAGATTACAGAAGAGGTGCTGGCTGTTTTGAGGTGAAATATTTAAGGGGAATCTGAGGGGAAACTTCTTCACTCAGAGAGTGGTGCGAGTGTGGAATGAGCTGCCAGCAGAAGTGGTAGATGTGAGTTCAATTGTAACGTTTAAGATAAGTTTGGATAGGTACATGGATGGGAGGGGTTTGGAGGGATAAGGTCCAGGTGAAGGCACATGGGACTTGGCAGAAGATCACGTTGGTATCATCTGGATGGGCCAAGGAATTTGTTTCTGTGCTGTAGTACTCTGACTCTATAACTCTAAAAGGGAGATGGAAGAGCAATGGGGTTTAAATGAGAACTCCAAACAGGACACATACTTTCTACCAGACTAAATGTCACAACAAAGGGGGAAAAAGTGAAAGATCTGCACAGGGAGATTGAATCAGGCTTTTCTTATTGTTCCTTTATACAGGCAGTCCCTAGGTTATGCAAGGATTCTGTTCCCAAGGACTGTTTGTAAACTGATTTTTCTGTAAGTCACAAACAATCTCAGTGAGGGTCAATTAATATGAACATTTAGTTTTTGCCCTCCCCTCTGTGGTCACAATAGGACAGAATCAGAAGGTCCCACATCCAATGGCCTTAATGTATCAATGGATGTTACATTGTTTGAAGAATTTTACAAGGGTTAATAGAAGAGATTCCCTTATCTGTTTTCAAAGCAAATCTCTTAAGTGGCCTCCACCTGCATTCTTAACAGACAACAGTGCCCATTTCATTATTGCAGGGAAATCACAAGTGAACAGTTTTGTTTTGAAGACTGTTTGTCTTTTGATTTAACAAGTTGCTACTCCAATTAAATAACTCCTGAATATGTTTGCATTTCTGTAACTAACTTTCCTGTCTTGAAAAATGCTTTAGAAAATTTATGGGAGAAGTTACATAAAGTCAGATTTCTATAATTCAGGTCTTTTGGGACCAGAGGAGCCCCTGCATTCTTGAGCACCACAGAGCAAACTGCTAATCATGTTCCTTTTTCTACCAGTCATTTCACAGCACAGGAATAGGTCACCACCCCTTTCCCCACAGCCTTCTTCAGCATACTAATTGTAACATTACTGATTGCAAATATATACTAAATCCACTTTGCATTTACAAAGTGCTCTGAACAGAGTAAAAAGTGTTAACACTTCACAGGAACATTATCAAAATCAGGTCACCAGAGATGATGGGACAAGTGACTGATAAGCTTGGAGTCAGCTAGGTCTTGAGGAAAGGCTTAAGATGAAAGATAGTGACAGAGCAATGGAGCTGTTTAGGGATGGAATTCAAGAATTTATAGTCAAGTCACTTGAAGGCAACACCCACGAACTGAACAGCAATTAAAATCAAGATGGGTAGGAGGCCAGAAATAGGGAAGTGCAGTAATCCCACAGAATTGCAGTGCCAGAAGATATATACAGAGATAGTAGAACAGAGCCCAATGAATAAATTAGCAATGGTCTTATTAGATGATGGATCAGACTCAAGAGCCAAACATGGCCTACTCCTATCCATAAGAGTCGTACAACACAGGAACAGATCCTTTAACCCACCACTGTCAATCACCCTACACTCCCCCGGATTCTACTGTAACCTACAACTAGGGGCAATTTACAGTAGCCAATTAACCTACCAACCTGCACGTCTTTGGGACGTGGAAGGAAACTAGAGTACAGGAAGTCCCCAGATTACGAACGAGTTCCGTTTTTGAGTCTGTTCGTAATTCGAATTTGTATGTAAGTCGGAACAGTTACGTACAGTGCACTTCTAGTGTCAATTAGTCAAATGTTTGTCTTAGTATATATTGTACCTAAAACATCATAAATATAATGATGTTATATTTATGTTGTGTTTTGAGCGTCGCTCAAAGTAGTCCACCCGTTCGTTAGTACAGACCATTGTGTGTAACACGATTTTTTAAAATAATAGGCTTTACAGAGGTCAGTTTGTAAGTCAGGCGTTCGTAAATCGGAGACTTCCTGTACCAGGGTAAACCCAACAGTTCACAGGGAGAACATGAAAACTCCACACAGACAGAATCAAAGATTAGCATTGAACCCAGGCCACTGGAGCTGGAGATTGACTAGCTGTGCCACTTTGCAGCCTATAATTCCAATAACAAAAAAAAATAGGAACAAGAATGTTTATGTTTAAGAGAGAAACAGAGGATTAAGAAAACAATGATGAGAATTTTGATGCAAACTGTTGATAGACCAGGAGACATTATAAATCAAGCAAATGAATTGGCAAGCAATTCATGGGGTGTAATTTAGGTTCTGGGAAGTATAAGTTTAATAAAATTAAAACAGAAAATGCCGAAACACTCAGCAGGTCAAGCAGCATCTGTGGAAAGAGAAAGAATTAGCCTTTCAGGTTCAAGACACTGTCAGAATTTAACACAACTTGCATCTAAAACATTAACTTTTTTCAGTTAGGTTTAGATAAATTCCATAAAATTTGGGATTAGATGCCAAATTCACAGCATAAAGCATTACTAGTTCAGTTTATTAAAGCTGAACCATTTCACTTTTAAAAAAACTTTTCTAATTTAAAAACAATCTGTTAGACCCTTTCAAAACATCTAGTGGAACTCGAGTAGTAAACAACACTTGTTCTTGTTAATGCTTACTAATGTACTTGAAATATTAAAATATTTCTGAGGAAGGGTCCCAGGCCTGAAATGTTAATTGTTTCTCTCGCCACAGATGTTGCCTGACGTACTGAGTATTCCCAACATTGTCTGTTTTCACTTCACATTTCCAGCACCTGCAAATTTGATTTTCATTTACTATCATAATATTTGTTGGTTTTTTTCTTAAACCTGATGTTTGCTTCTGGACCACTTGAGAGGATTTAGAAGACACAAATAACCCGACATGTAGACAGGCACAGAAACCTGTTAAACAAGGTTCACAAATTCAGTCCATAAACACACACTGGGGCAATGAATGCAGCCTATATTTAAAGGAACACAACAAAAGGAGAAAATATAGTTTACTTCCTTGTGACTACCAACATTCTTGCCCTAACATTAACAAAAATTGACATTACCAGCCTTTCAGCACCGGCAGTAGTTTGAAGATAGTTTGGGGGGGGGGGGGGGGGGGGGGAGGGGAAATGGGAATCATATTCCATGTCCACTCAGTAACATCCAGGTTATCCCTAAACTCATCCCATTCCTACCAGGGCAAGCACCACAATCCAGAATCCTGCTACCCCAGATTCTGCCTCTCTCCATTGCTTATTCTACCTGTCCTACCTCCCCATGGCAGAGGCATCTAAACTCAAGAACATGGTTTAGGGTAAGGCGCAAGATGTTTAGAGGGGATCTGAGTTTTTTTTTCCATCCAGAGGATCGTGGAATCTGAACGCGCTGCCTGAGAGGGCGGGGGCAGAGAGAGAAGAGATACTTTCAAACATTTAAAGTATCAAGATGAGCACTTAGATCAGTGCCATAGAAAAGCTACAGACCTAGTGCTGATATATGGATAAGTATAGAATGGAATGGTCGGTGTTGTGACCCCAGCCCCCAGAACCTCTCCCTGTCGCTCCCGACACTAACCCCCTGCCACACCCAACCCTCCCCCACACACTCGTCCCCCTACATCCCAATCTCTCCTTTTCCCCGGCCCCTCTCAGATCCCCCCCCCCCCCTTCTCGGCCCTCGGCACTCCAGACCTGACCACCCCTCTTCCCGGCCTGACCACCCCACCCCCCCGGCCCTCCGCGCCCTGACCACCCCGCCCCCCCAGGACTATTTTCCAGTCCCCGACCCATTGGCCAGCGGAGCCCAGCAGCTAGTCGCTGCCAATACTGGCACAGCCGACAACAGCCGTGCTCCCCGCCAGTTTCCTTCGCTCGCTCACCCTGACCACTTGCTCGGGCTCCGGCCAACCCCCGGCGACCTGCCCTCGGCCCAGCACTCGGCTCCTCATCTCCTCCTCCTCCGCCATCTTCACCCCGTCGTAAAATCAAGCCATTACGCAGCACCCTCCCGACAGTATTCACGCTGAGGCCGTCGAACATTTTCCGGCAGTGCCCATGACAGGGCAGGCAGAAGCGCGCCTGCGGTGCCCATCGCCACCTGTCGGCATCGAAACACGTTCCCGGACTCTCAGAGCCTGCAGATTGACAGCAGTTTTTATGACAATTATTCACTGAGCTGTGAGCAGAAAAGCAACAACCTGCAGGTACTGAAAATCTGAACTATAAACAGAAAATGCTAGAGATACTCAGCAAGTCGAGCAGCGCCTGGGAGCTAGAAGGATGGTGGACGTTCATGTTCTTCCAGCAATTTTATATTTTGCTCCAGATTCCAGCATCCGCACTCTCTGGAGAAACAGAGTTAATGTTTTCAGGTAACGACCCTTCATCGGAACTAAATGAGTGTGGCGTGGTTGCTCTGTCATTGAGACGCTTTCTGTTCTCTAAACTTGCTTTCCAGAAGTACAGTACGCAGCGGGTAGAGTCGATGTCTCACAGCTCCAGCGACAAGAGCTCAATCTTGACCGCAGTTGCTGAGTGGAGTTTGCACATTCTCTTTGTGGCCTTATGGGTTTCCTCCGATTGCTCTGGTTTCCTCCCACGTCCTAAAGATACGCAGGTAGGTAGGTCAACTGGCCACTGTAACCTGCTCCTAGTGTGTAGGTAGGTGGTAAAATTGTCGGCTAGATAGTTTAACAGGAAAACTTAGTGAAGAATGGGCCATCTTAGACTTGATGATCTGCACTCCCTTTAAACTGACCAGGGTCCTGTTTCCTAAGCCCCCTCTAATCTTACAGGGTACACTGGCAAATTTATTGTAATAGGGTAACATCTATAAAAATGAATTAAAATTGTGTTGAGATATTAATAGGGATAACATTCAATAATTTGGAAAATCTGCTCATCTGACACTAAAATCCTGACTGTGCCGGATTATTGGAGTTTTATTGATCTAAGTTTATTGACAAGACAAAGTTGTGTGACAATGTAGGTTATGAGGAGGATGCAGGGAGGCTTCAGGGTAAAATATGGGCAGGTTAATTGAATGGGCTAAAACACGGCAGATAGAATATAATGATGAAAAATGTTAAGTCACCATTTTGGTAAGAAAAAATAGAAAATGGAGTATTTTTGAAATAGTCATAGAGTTATACAGCATGGAAACAGGCCCTCTGACCAAGTCATCCATGTCAACCAAGTTGTCTACTGAGCTAGTCCCATTTGCCTGCGTTTGGCCCATATCCCTTTTAACTTTTCCTATCCTGTCTAAATATCTTTCAAGCATTGTAATGGTACCCACCCCGAGTACTTCCTCTGGCATCTCATTCCATATACCCATCAAAGTGGCCTCATGTATAGGAAAAGTTGCCCCTCAGGTCCCCTTTAAATTTTGGATTGCATGACATTCTTCGCACCATTCTGCTGTTTTGCACTCATCATTGTATTTATTGTTGTATTTATTACTACCACATATACTGTTTACCCTCATGCAAACAAGGAATTTCGTTGCACCCTGGTGTATATGACAATAAACTAATCTAATCTAATCTAATCACTGTAAAATGGTACCTCTAGTTTTAATGCCCCTACCCTGGGAAAAATGACTGTGACATTCATATCTCTGCCCCTCATGGTTTTATATACCTCTATGAGGTCATCTTCAGCCTCCTGTGCTCCAGGGAAAAAGGGACCAACCTATTCAGTCTCTTTATAACTCAAAGCCTCAGTCCTGGTGGCATCCTTATGAATCTCTTCTGCACCCTTTCCAGCTTAATGACATCCTTCTTATAGTTTGGCGACCAGAGCTGCGCACGGTACTCCAAGTTTGGTCTCACCAATCTCTTGTACAGTTGTAACAATCTCTTGTATTCAGTGCCCCGACTGATGAAGGCAGGTGTGTCAAACACTTTCTTCACCACCCATGGTTAGAGATTGAAAGGTGTTGGTATTTACAGTGACCTGTGTGGCCTTGTACAGGATCACTGAAAATTAGCATTCAAGTACAATTGGCAGTACCAGTGATGTCTCACAGCTCCAGCACCACAGGTTTGATTTTGCCCACCAGTGGTCTCTCTGTGAAGTTTTCACATTCTCCTTGTGTCCGTATGGGTTTATTCCACTTTCCTTCCCCCATATCCCAAAGATGTGCTGATTGTAGGTTAATTGGTTAAAGTGCCCCTGGTGTATGTGGGAAGTAGGAGAATGGGCAGGTGTGAGACAATAGGTTACAGGGAAGTAAGTGGGGGGAAATGGGATTGATCTGGGAGCTGACAGATTCAATGGCCTCCGATGTTGTATGAGAAAGATACAGCAATATACAAGGAAGGCAAGATTGGCCTTTATCAGAATCAGGTTTATTATCACTGACATATGTCGTGAAATTCGCTGTTTTGCGGCAGCAGTATAGTGCAAGATATAAAGACATAAAAATTACTATAAGTTACAAATAAATAGTGCAAAAGAGAAATAACGAGGTGGAGTTCATGGGTTCATGGACTGTTCAGAAATCTGATGATGGACGGGAAGAAGCTGTTCCTGAAACATTGAGTATAGGTCTTCAGGCTCCTGTACCTCCTCCCTGATGGAGGTAATATAAAGATGGCATGTCCCAGGTGGTGAGGGTCCTTAATGATGCATGCCACCTTCTTGAGGCACTGCCTCTTGAAGATCTCCTTGATGGTGGGGAGGGTTGTGCCCATGATGGAGCTGGCTGAGTCTACAACCCTCTGCAGCCTCTTTCGATCCTGCACATTGGACCCTCCATACCTGGCAGTGATGCAACCAGTCCGAATGCTCTCTGTAGAAATTTGCAAGAATCTTAGGTGACATACCAAATCTCCTCAAACTCCTAATGAAGTGGAGATGCTGGTGTGCCTTCTTCATGATTGCATCAATGTGTTGGGTGCAAGATAGATCCTCTGAGATATTGATGCCCAGGAACTTGAAGCTGCTCACTCTTTCCCTGATGACCACTCAGTGACGGACTGGTGTGTGTTTTTCCTGACTTCCCTTCCTGAAGTCCACAATCAATTCCAGATGCAAGATCTGAGCAAGGAATAGAGATATCTTGCTTCAATTATATAGGGTCTTAGCAAAATCTTATCTGGAATATTGTGTATAAGTCTCATCTCCCTTTCCAAGGAAGGAAAAGTGTGGAATAGGAGTGTGCCTTGAAGGTTCACCAGACTGATTCCTGCCATGGGGGGAGGGTTGTCGTCTGAGGAAAGATTAAGCAGACTGGGCCTATCTTCTTGTGAGTTTAGAAAGAAAGAGAAGTGATCTCATTGAAACATACAAAATTCTTACTGGGTTTGATGGGTTAGATAGAGAATGGATGTTTCTCCTGTCTGGAGTGTCTAGAACTGGGGACCACAGGCTGTAAATAAGTCATTCTGTATTGCTATTATTCTAGATTATATTGATTTCTTGAATAAATTTCCAATCTCTATGTAACTCAAACTCCTGTTTCCATATCTATGATGCAGATTTGTGACACAGGCTGGCTCACCTTCACGAACAGAGAACGACATGTTCACCATTCCAGGAGCAATTCTCCACTGTGGCACCTGCTTGGATGGGTGAGGTCCCTGTTGATCTGTAACAACCATCACAGCAAACAAAGACCAACCCACCAAACAGGTCGCCAAAGCCAGCTAACCAGCTAGGACCTGCAGAGCTCTGACAGACAGCTAAGCCATGTTGCCCTGGCTGAATTAACTGTCCTGTCACAGGATTTTGTGCCTCTGAATGTCACATTCACAAACCTTCAACGATAACCAAAAATGGTTAAAAGTCGATCATTGTTTTAAAATAGTATGTTAAAATACAAAAGTAACTTTAAAAATAATTAATGTACTTGAAACACTCAAACAGTTAAAACAATTGAATATATTTATATATTTTAACTCAATTAATTCAAGAACAAATCTTCCTCTTCTTTGATAGTCTTTCAGATTCAAGGACGATTTGCTTCTACTCCAGTTCTGTGGGTTCTCAGGTGGCTGATGAGACCAAAGTGGGAATGGCAGACTCTTCCACAGATGGGGCAGGTGGGTAGTTTGTGAGCTAGTATGTTCCTTCCACCATTTATAGTATAGTTCTGTGTCCTCTGTACACTTGGACACCAGCTTAAAAAATGCAAATGACCTGAAACCACCTGTCTCTCCAGCCTATTGTAATGAATGGAGTCACTGAACCACCAAAGACCCCTCCCACCCCAGACATTCGCTCTTCTCTCCTCTTCAATCGGGCAGAAGATACAAAATCTTGAGAACTCATACCACCAGCCTCAAAGACAGCTTCTGTCCCAGTTATAAGACTTTGGAATGACCCTCTTGTACGAAAAAGATGAACTCTTGATCTCTCAATCTACCTCGTCATGGCCCGTGCACTTTACTTATCTACCTGCACTGCACTTTCTCTGTAATTACGTATGGAATGTACTTACGTATGGAATGATCTGTCTGGATGGCACGCAAACAAAAGCTTTCCATTGTGTCTCAGTACATCTGACAATAATAAACCAATACCAATTACCAAGTCTATCCTGGTATAGCTCTTGCTCTCAGATTTCATGGCATTACTGTCAGAGAATCAGAATGATAGCAGTGAGGTTCACTCAGGAGTGTTTTGTTTCCACATAAGTGGCCCTCATAAGTGTTTCAGATGCAGTCTGTCCCACCTTGCAAAAAAGTGATGCACCACTTCTCCAGGTCACAGTCCATTACTCACCCAGAGACGTAACCACCTTAATCTGATTTCAGTTAAGCTATCTTGATGTGGTCTGAACAGAACAAGGTTGCCGTGCCTGTTTGATTTATTTGTGGCAACTTAATCAAACTTTTCAACACCAGCTTTGTCCTTTTGTCTATGGGATTCAATGAATATCACAGACTGAGTCACGGCTTGCAGTGACTAAATAATGCAAGACAAGATTCTCATGCAATGATTGTGAGTGTGTGTGTCATAATTAGATAGTTTGGAATTTGCATACTTCTGAAGGGCTCATTTCTCTTCAAGCTGTTGGAGCCATTTCCTGTCATAAATTTCAATGCTCTGCTGGAGGTGATGATGCCACTTCATCTTATCATTTACCAGGCTTGCCCATCAGTCAAGGTCCATTTCAAATGCCTTCATTTCTTGCTTACCTGCAACTTTATGGCATCCTGTTGTTTTTTTATTTCCACTAATAGTTCCCAGTGTTGTATATCATTGGATGTGTGACAACCTTCCAATTTGCTTAGACAAATTCCCCAGCATAATCCTCTCTGTTTAAGCAGGACTGTCTCACTTGATAAAATTTACCCCTAGAATTTCTGCAATAGTGACTCCATCATACCACTGCATACTGAGTATGCAGTAAGGACCGCAGATGGAAACTGTTTAACCTTTGTTTTTAACAAAAAGAGCAATGTAGGAGACCAAAGATGGAGAGGTAATTCAAAGCAGAATCCCTGAGGGCTTCAACATGGACCAGATGGAAGGCAAAAAGCTGCAAACACCAGATCTGACTTTGACCTCCTATTCTGTTCCAATGATGCACAGAGTAACCTCAAGGAACAACACCTTAGCTTCTGCCTGGGCATGCTGCAATTCAACAATTTCAGATCAAGATCCTTTTTATTTTCTGGATAATTCAGTTTGTTTTGTTTCTTTTATATTTTTAAATGACAGTATTGAAAGTGATTGTTATACTGACAGCTCTGGTCTGTATTGCATCACAGACATTCCCTTTGTTCTCTCCATTATCCCCCTCTCTGTAACTTAAACATGCTTTTAATTGGTAATTGGTTTATTATTGTCACATGTACCAAGATATGGTGAAAAGCTTTTGTTTTGCGTGCCATCAAGATAGATCATTCCATACATATTCCATTCCATCCTGAGTTTCACTTTTTAGGACTCAGGACTTAGAGCAGGAAAGTTTAAAAGAGATAGGTCTTGGGACTTGCTTGTGAGTTTCACTTTACAGGAATCGAAGAGGGGCAAGTTTGTTAATTGTTAGTTAATAGTTGATTGGCTAATTAGCTAATTAACAGCAGCCAATAAAAAGGAGGAAGTGGCCATTTTGGAGTGATCACATTCACAATATAGTAATTTTATTTATTTGCAATGTACTGCTGCTGAAAAACAACAAATTTCACAACATATAAGTCAGTGATAATAAACCTGATTCTGAGGGGGTTAGTATACGAGTGGGAAGTAGAGGCTGTAGCTCAAGAGGCTTTGGCATGAAAAGGCTGAATAAGTGGCCCAGGTGTTGAAAGTGAGAGTGGATCTCTGGCACTTGACTCAGTGCAGGCAGGATGGCAGTTAGGGTAGTGGAATCTCCTCCTGCAAGGTGTGGGAAGGCAAGGAACCATACAATCTACCTGATGACTACATCTGTGGGAAATGCACCCAGCTGCAGTTCCTGACAGACTGGGTCAAGGAACTGGAGTTGGAGTTGGATGTACCCGGGATCATCCAGGAAGCTGAGAGCTTCATAGATGAGACTTTCCTTGACACACCCAAGGTACAGGCTTCAGATAGATGGGTGACCACCAGGAAAAGCAAGGGCAGTAGGTGGACAGTGCAGGGTTCCTCTGTGGTCATTCCCTTCACTAGGGGGTAGACCTCTTTGGATATTGTTGAGGGGGATGTTCTTTCAGGGGCTATCAGCAGTAGTGAGGTATCTGGCACAGGGACCGACATTGAGGCTCAGAGGGAAAGGGTGCAATCAGATAGGGTGATAATGATAGGAGACTTGATAGTGAGACAGACAGGAGATTCTGTGGCTGCAGAAGAGATACCAGGATAGTGTGTTGCCTCCTGGTGCCAGGGTCAAGGATGTCTCTGAGCAGCTGCAGAATATTCTCGAGGGGGAGGGCAAACAGCCAGAGGTTGTTGTACATGTTGGTACAAGCGACATAGGTAGAACAAGGGATGATGTTCTGCAGAGTGAGTAAAGGAAGTTGAGAAGCAGCACCTCGAGGGTAGTGATCTCAGGATTACTCCCGGAGCCACGTGCCAGCGAGGTCAGAAATGGAAAGATAGGCCAGATGAACATGTGGCTGAGGAGCTGGGGCAGGAATTCAGGTTCTTGGACCATTGGAATGTCTTCTGGGGTAGAGGTGACCTGTACAAGAGGGACAGGTTGCACTTGAACCAGAGAGGGACCAATATCCTTGCAGGGAAATTTGCTCATGGTACATGGGAGGGTTTAAACTAGATTGGTGGGGGGGAGGGGGGCGGGGAGGGTGGGACACTGAGCAGGAGCAAGTCATGGGATAAAGCAGTAGCCAGCAAGAGCAAATTTAGTAATCAGGATAGCCAAGGGCACAGTAAAGGTAGGGAAAGAAATATCCAGTAATACTACATTTATTTCAATGCACCAGGTTTAACAGGTAAGGTGGACAAACTCTGAGCATGGATTGGCTCTGGGGACTGGGATGTTACAGCCATAACAGGAACGTGGCTGATGGAAGGGCAGGACTGGCAGCTCAGTGTTCCAGGATTAAGATGCTACAGGTGTGACAGAGGTACAGGTAAGTGAGGAGAGGGTATTGCCTTTTTGATAAGGGAGGACGTAACAGCAGTGCTTAGAGACGACATCCTTGAAGGATCATCCAGTGAGGCCATATGGGTAGAACTTAGAAACAAGAAGGAGAGCGTCACTCTAGTGGGGCTGTATTATAGACCCTTCCCCCAGTAGTCAGTGGGAGCTTGAGGAGCAGGCATGTAGAGAAATTGCTCATCGTTGTAAAAATAATAGTGTAGTATTGGGAGATTTTAATTTCCCCAGTATTGACTGGACTACCCAGAGTGTTAAGGGCCTGGACAGAGTGGAATTTGTGAAGTGTGTCCAGGAAAATTTCCTGAGTCAATACATAGAGGGCCCTTCTCAGGGGGGGTGCAATACTGGACCTTCACTTGGGGAACAAGGCAGGGCAGGTAACTGAAGTAGCAGTCAGGGAGCACTTTGGCTCTAGTGACCATAAGTCTATTTGTTTTAAGGTAATAATGGAAAAGGATTGGACAGGTCCATGGGTTAGAGTCCAAGTGTGTGGAGGACTGTGTACCAAAGAAGACAATACAGGTGTTCCCAAACAGGAAACCATGGATGAACTGGGAGATCCACTCCCTACTGAAGGAGAGGACTGCTGCACACAAATCTGGTGATCCTGATCTGTACAAGAAATCGAGGTATGACCTTTGGAAAGCTATTAGGGATGCCAAGAGGCAATACCGACTCAAAGTAGAGTCCCTGACCAACTGTCAGTTATGGCAGGGCTTACATGCTATAACAGGCTACAAGATGAAGTCGGGCTGCATAGCTAACAACAGCGCATCCCTTCCTGATGAACTTAACACATTCTATGAGCGTTTTGAACAAAAGGGAAGTGAATTGTCACCATCCACCCTGACAGCCACCAACGCAGCTGAACCTGTGATCATAGTGGAGGACATAAGATCAGTCTTCCGGAGAGTAAACACGAGGAAATCACCTGGCCCAGATGGTGTCCCGGGCCACATGCTCAGATCTTGTGCTGATCAGCTGGCAGAAGTATTTGCGGACACATTCAACCTCTCCCTGCTTCAGTCTCAGGTTCCCTCCTGTTTTAAGAAGACCACTATCATCCCGGTACTGAAGAAAAGCAAGGTAACGTGCCTCAATGACTACCGACCAGTGGCTCTGACATCCACCATCATGAAGTGCTTTGAGAGGTTGGTCATGGCTCGCATCAACTCCAGCCTACCAGACAACCTGGACACAATGCAATTCGCCTATCGCCAAAACAGGTCTACAGTGGATGCCATCTCCCTGGCCCTACACTCAGCTCTGGAGCATCTGGACAGTAAAGACACATACGTTAGACTATTGTTTATTGACTATAGCTCTGCCTTCAATACAATAATCCCAAGCAAGCTTGACACCAAACTCCAAGACCTAGGACTCAACACCTCCCTCTGCAACTGGATCCTTGACTTTCTAACAAACAGACCGTAATCAGTGAGGATGGGCAGCAATACCTCCGGCACGATTATTCTCAACACTGGTGCCCCACAAGGCTGCGTCCTCAGCCCTCTACTCCCTATACACTCATGACTGTGTGGCCAGATTCTGCTCTAACTCCATCTACAAGTTTGCAGATGTTACCACCGTTGTAGGCCGTATCTCAAACAGCAATGAGTTGGAGTACAGGACGGAGATAGAGAGCTTAGTAGAATGGTGTCATGACAACAACCTTGCCCTCAATGTCAACAAAACAAAAGAGCTGATCATTGACTTCAGGAAAGGGGGTGGTGTACATGCCCCTGTCTACATCAATGGTGCTGAGGTCGAGAGGGTTGAGAGCTTCAAGTTCCTGGGAGTGAACATCACCAACAGCCTGTCCTGGTCAAATCACGTAGATGCCACGGCCAAGAAGGCTCACCAGCGCCTCTACTTCCTCAGGAGGCTAAAGAAATTTGGTTTGTCCCCTTTGGCTCTCTCCAACTTTTACCGATGCACCATAGAAAGCATCCTTTCTGGATGTATCACGGCTTGGTATGGCAACTGCTCTGCCCAGGACCGCAAGAAACTGCAGAGAGTTGTGGACACAGCCCAGCGCATCACGGACACCAGCCTCCCCTCCTTGGACTCTGTCTTTACCTCTTGTTGTCTTGGTGTAGCAGCCAGCATAATCAAAGACCCCACCCACCCGGGACATTCTCACTTCTCTCCTCTTCCATTGGGTAGAAGATACAGGAGCCTGAGGGCACGTACCACCATACTTAAGGACAGCTTCTACCCCACTGTGATAAGACTAATGAATGGTTCCTTTATACAATGAGATGGACTGTGACCTCACGATCTACCTTGTTGTGACCTTGCACCTTAGTGCACTGCACTTTCTCTGTAGCTGTGACATTTTACTCTGTATTGTTACTGTTTTTACCTGTACTACATCAATGCACTCTGTACTAACTCAATGTAACTGCACTGTGTAATGAATTGACCTGTACGATCGGTTTGTAAGACAAGCTTTTCACTGTACCTCGGTACAAGTGACAATAATATACCAATACCAATAAATTGAAGCAGGGTTAATTTTGGGGGAATTAGGCAGGATCTAGCAGAGATCGATTGGGAGAGTCTGAAGGGAAAGGAATGAATAGCAAGTGGGAGGCTTTTAAGAGTGTGATATCAAGAGTCCAGCATCTTCCTGTTAGGGTGAAGGGTAAATCTGGCAAGTTTAGGGAACGTTCACTGATGAGAGATATTGAAAAAGGAAAAGAAGGAAGTGTACATTGTGTTTGGGAGGTTGGGAATGAGTGAATCTCTTGATGACCATAAAAAGATTAAGAATACACAAGAGGGAAATCAGGAGGGCAAAGAGGGTATGAGATGAATCTGGCAGGTAAGGTTAAAGAAAATCCCAAGAGGTTCTATAGCTTTATTAAGGGTAAGAGGGTGGCTAGGGAGAGAGGAGGCCCCCTTAGATCAGCAGGGCTGCCTATGTCTTGAGCCACGGGAGATGGGTGGGATTTTTAACAATTATTTCTCCTCAGTGTTTACTGAAGAGAAAATCATGGTTGCTCAAAAGATGAGGGAAACTAGTGGAGATGTTTAGGAGGAAATTCATATTACCAGGGAGGAGGTTTTTGCAGCCTTACAGCACAATAAGGTGGATAAGTCCCCAGGGCCTGACCAAGTGCATCCTCGGACTTCGTGGGAGGCTAGAAAAGAAATTGCAGAAGCCCTTGTGGAGATTTACTTCATCATTGGCCACCGGTGAAGTTCCTGAAGTCTGAAAGGTGGCTAATGTTGTTCTGTTGTTTAAGAAGGGTAGCAAGTACAAGGCAGGGAACTACAGGCCAGTCAGCCTGACATCAGTAGTGGGGAAGATACTGGAGGGAGTTCTGAGGGACAGGATCTACCAGTATTTGATTAGACAGAGTCTGATTAGGAGGAGTCAGCATAGCTTTCTGCGTGGGAAGTTGTGCTTAATGAACCTTTCAGTTTTTTGAAAAGTTAACCAAAAAGGTAGCTGAGAGTAGGGCAGTGGATGTTGTCTACAGCAAGGTCTTCAAGGTCCTGCATGGTAGGCTGTTTTGCAAGGTTGGGTCCCATGGAATCCAGGGAGAGTGTTGAATGGATTCAAATTTGGCTTGGAGGTGGGAAGCAGGGGATGGTGTTTGGAGGTTGTTTCCCAGAATGGAGGCCGGTGACTAGTGGTGTGCCGCAGGGGTCGGTATTGGGACCCTTGTTATTTGTTATTTATATGAATGATTTGGATGTGAATACACAAGGCTTGATCAGTAGGTTTGCGGTTGACATGAAATTAGGAGGTGTTGTTGATAGTGAAGAAGGTTATTGTAGATTACAGGGGGATCTTGATCAGTTAGGGAAGTGGGTGGAGCAGTGGCAAATGGATTTCAATACAGATAGGTGTGAAATGATGACTTTTTGGAAAATCAAACCAGTGTGGGACTTGTACGATGAATGGTAGGGCACTAGGGAGTGTAATGGAACAGAGGGACCCAGGAGTACAAGTGCATAGTTTGATGAAAGCAGTGTCACAGGTAGACAGGGTGGTGAAAATGGCGTTTTGCATGCTGGCCTTCATCAGTCCGGACATTGAGTATAGGAGTTGAGACATAATGTTGCAGGTGTATAAGTCGTTAGTGAGGCTGCGTTTGGAGTATTGTACAGTTTTGGTCACCCTGTTATAGGAAAGACATGGTTAAACAGGAAAGACATGGTTAAACTGGAAAGGGTGCAGAAAAGATTTACGAGGATGTTGCCAGGACCAGATGGCCTGAGTTATAGGGAGAAGTTGGCCAGGCTAGGTCTTTATTCCTTGGAGCGTAGGAGAATAAGTGGTGACCTTATAGAGATTTATAAAAATCATGAAGGGCATAGCTAGGGTGGATAGGGGTGTCCAAAACTAGAGGGCATTGATTTACATTGAGAGGGGAAAGATTTAAGAGAGACCTGAGTGGCAACTTTTTCACGCAAAAAGTGGTGAGTATACGGAATGAGCTGCCAGAGGAACTGGTTGAGGCAGGTACAATGGTATCATTTAAGAAGCTCTTGATGCAGGGGCAGGGCTTAGAGTGATCTGAGCTGAAAACAGGAAATTGGGATTAGATGGGTGGGAACCGTGATCGGCATGGACTAGTTGGGCTGAAGGGCCTATATCTGTGCTGTATTGCTCTATGTACAAGGTAGTACAAAAGGAAATACAATAACAGAATGCGGAATATATCGTGTTACAGTTACAGAAAGTGCAGTGCAGGTGGTCAAATTAGGTCAAAGGCCCATGACAAGGTAAATTAAGAGCATCTTTATCATACATTCATGAGTCTGATAACAGTGGGATAGAAACTGTCCTTTAGCCTGGTGGTATGTGTTCCCGAGCTTTTGTATCTTCTGCCTGATGGAAGGGAGGAGAAGAAAGAATGAGCAGGGTGGGAGGGATCTTCAATTATGTTGACTGCTTTCCTGAGGCAGTGGGAAGTGTCGGCAAGAGTCAATGGCGGGGAGGCTGGTTTCCGTGATGTGCTGGGCTGTGTTCACAACTCCCTGCAATTTCTTGTGGTCTTGGGCAGAACAGTTGCCATACCAAGCCGTGACGCATCTGGATAGGATGTTTTCTATGGTGCATCTTTTTTTTAAGAAAAAGAAAAAAATTGGTGAAGGTCATCGGAGACATGAATGGTCATGGACCTAAAACGTTGACTCTGTCTCTTCACAGTAGCATCCTCTGGTTTCATGTCAGATTTCAAGCTTGAGTATGTATTGAAGCTATCAGTAGAAGAAGGGTTTTAAACAATCCAGGAATATCTTGAAGGGTATACTAAATAATGTTTCCTTCATCTTCTTTTCAATAGTTTCACTTATAATAAAAACATTGGAAATAGAACGTGGGTGTGTGGGGTGGCAAGAAAGGACATGGTACTTGACTGGGTGAGGTAACTGTGTCACAGTCATTGAGTAGTACAGCACAGAAACAGGCACTTTGGCCCAGCTCATCTATGCCAATTAAGGTGCCCATCTGAGTTAGTCCAATTTGCCTGCATTTGAACTATATCCCCCTAAACATTTCCTGTCATCTGAGGTTTGGTGAAGAAATCTGCAACATATCCAACCAAATATTACAAGCCTGCACCAAGATTCCAAAGCAAGCTGCCAAGAGACGATGTTGGTCCAGTTCCTAGTTGACCAATATGGAGCAGACCTTCTTTCTAAAGGAAAGCTTAAGAAAGAAAGGTTGTCTGAGACTACAACAGGATATAGATCAGCTGGAGAGTTGGGTGGAGTGTTGGCACATGGTATTTAATCCCAGCAAGTGTGAGGTGATGCATTTTGGGAAATGCACAGTAAATGGTAGGGCTCCAAGGAATGTTGATGAACACAGATCATGAAGGTGGCAGTCATATAGATTGGTGAGGAAGGCATATGGCACACTTGCTTTCATTGGACAGGGCATGGAATATGAGAGTTGGGACATCACGTGACAACTTTACAAAACATTGGTTAGGCTGCACATGGAATATTGCATGCAATTTTGGTCACCACACTATAGGAAGAAGAATGTGATCACACTGGAGATAGTGCGGTGGAGATTCGACAGGGTGTTGCCTGGAGGCCATTAGTTATAATGGAGACTGGATAGGCTGGATTTGTTTTCCCTGGAGTGGAGGAAGCTGACGGGTGACCTGGTAGAGATGTACAAAATTATAAGAGGCAAAGATGGGTGAGTTAGTAAGAATCTTTTCCCCATGGTGGGGGTGTTTAAAACAAGAGGGCATAGGTTTAAGGTAAGAGGGAGGACGTTTAGAGTTTAAGTTTTTCACACGGGGTGGTTGATATCTGGAATGTGCTGCCACAGAAGGTAGCGGAGACTGATATAATCACAACATTTAAGAGGCATCTAGACAGACACTTGAATAGATTCCTCAAGAGATACAGCCCACTAAGTTTGTGCCAACCATCAGCATCCATTTTCACTAATCCTACATTAATCCCATACTACTTATGTTCTGAGAAATCCCCCCCAGATTCTCCCATTCACCGACACACTAGAAGAAATTTGCAGTGGCCGATTAGCCTACTGACCCGCACATGTGCAAACTCCACACAGACAGCACCCAAGGTCAGGATTGAACCTGGGTCTCTGGCACTGTGAGGCAGTGGCCCCACTGGCTTTGCCACTGTGCCACCCACAGCACAGAAGGCTACAGACCTAACGTGGGTAAATGGGATCAGTATAGATGGGTACAACATGGACATGGTGGGCCAAAGGGCTGTTTCGCTGCTGTACAACTTTAAGTCTACGGATGTTCATATATCAAAGTTTACAGATCTTTCATGTCCAGGTGTTACTGGTGCTGGCTTCGGATCAGTGGATGACATTCTCAACCCTGATTGAGAAGGTTGCGAGTTTCAGTCTACCCCAGGACAAGTTCCAGCTGATAGTTTGCTTGAGTAGTTAGAGACTGGTGTACTGTTGGAGGTTGTCTTTCAGATGAGAACAGGACACCCATCCTCCTTCACAGATGAACGGAGACGATCCTATATTCTCTATATTCAAACAAAAGCAGAGAAGTTTCTTTCAGTTTCCTGCCTCTCAATCAACATTACTAAATCAAACTATCTTATCACCACCACAGCACAATGATCACCATCACAGTACACATTTCGTCACCAAGACAACAATGAGTATGAAGTAATTGTCTGGTCAATGTATTAGAGTCTGCTACAGAGGGTTCATTCAGTACAAGTCTTCTTTCTCATAAACCTATTAATGGTACGGTACTTTAATTGACAATAAAATACTATAGAAATATTGCTTCTTGCTCAACAATTGACCTTGGACTACCACAATCTTTTGGAGAAGAGAGTGACGTTTTCACTAGCTGTTGTGTGAAAAGTGATTTCCTGATGTTACTCTGAAAGGCCTTGTTCTTAAGATTGGGCAGTTTTACTCTGAATTTCCACCTTCATCAAACCTACTAAGTCACTTTATTGTTTTAAAAAAAACTAAATTCAGGAAATTGCACATCAAATTAAACAAAAAGGCACATCAAACCCAATTATATTTTTTAAATTCTGTCATTACTATCACACAGCAGACTAGTTACACACAGCAAGATTCCACAATTAGCGATTCCACAATTAGCAATGCCATAGGGCCAGAACGTTGAGGAATAATTGTTGGAATGGCACCTGAGAGATTGCCCCTGCTTTTCTTCACATTGCAGTCACTAGAGCTCTTGAGTAGTGGAAGGAACCTCAACTTAAAATTTAATCCAAATGACAATTTCAATTCTCTAAACTGAGGGGAAAATAACCCAACTATTCAAGTATATGATGTACTTACTAATTACATCATGAGAGAAGATCTCATTCTGGAGTTTAATGCACCTTTGGGTCTGAATGATGTGTGAATCAATCCAATGAAAGGTCAGTGTGAAGTTATAAAATTTCACATACCGATTGAATTCAAAATACGTAAAGTTTGAAAAGTATGCTTTTCTCGTTGCAGTAAAATTGCTCCTTAAGACAATAATTTTGGTCTCATGGGAGCAGACGAAGGCACCTTTACCTTCTTTGAAGCTTATGGAGATTTGGCATGTCACCAAATACTCCAACAAACTTCTACAGATGCACTGTTGAAAGTATTCTGACTGGTTGCATCATGGTATGGCAATTCTAATGCACAGGAACTCAAGAGGCTGCAGAGTGTAGTGGACGCAGCCTGGTCATCACAGTTACAGCCCTCACCACCATTGACAGCATCTACAGAAGGTTCTGCCTCAAGGAGGCAGCATCTATCATCAAGGATCCCCATTATCTGGGTCATGCCCTCTTTTTGCTGCTACTGTCAGGCAAGAGGTACAGAAGCCTGAAGTCCTACACCACCAGGTTCAGGAACAGCTACTTTCCTACAACCATCAGGTCCTTAAACCAACCTGCACAACCCTAACCCTACCTCAGCAATGGAACACTATGGACCACCTCTTGCAGTACCATGGACTTGTCTCTGATTGTGGTTTTTTTTTTGCACTTATGTCTTGTTTTGCACAGTCTTTTTTTCTTCACTTTGGTATAATTTATGTTTAATTTAAGGATAAATTATGCTCTGTGTGTTGTCTGAACCTATATGCCTGTGATGCTGCTGCAAGCATGTTTTCCATTGTACCTGTATCTCACCGTACTTGTGCACATGACAATAAACTTGATTTGAATTGACTTGACTTGAATATGTAATTTTTTGTTGTATTTTCCACGAGTCTGGTGTTGTAATTTTTGGAATAAAAGTGAACTGGTTGATAACATTTTTATAAAAAGTTCTTCCCTGCATTCTGCATATGTTCAAACACAAAAACTGCTAACAAAGTTGGTTGTGTTATCTGTGTTTAACATTTGCAATAAAGTGAAAAATGAGACATGTTCCTGAGATTGGTGGCTTTGGTCATATCATATTTTGAGGTACAAATGCTGATTTACACTTGGGATTAACAAAACAGATTTTGACTCTGCACAGTTCACCATCCTGTGCAAGAATTATATCTAATTATATGAAAATCCTGGCATTATTTTATTCACCCTTTCCTTTGTTTTCCTGCCTTTATGAACCCACTGATGCTTCCTATTTTGGATCCACTAAAGTCCTTTGGTACCTCACTCAAAAATCCATTCTCCAAGGGCGAACCAAGGTAAAAACAGTTCATATTTCCATAAAATACTCTGTGTTAAATACTCAACAAGTCAGGCAGCATCTGTAGAAACAGAAATAGAGTTCATGTTTCAGGTCAATAACTTTTCATGAGAACTGGAAAATTTCCTATCCATCCTCATGTTTTAATATTCTTAACCTCCCAGTTCTCTCCTTCCCCTTGAAATTTTTCATGATCACTTTAATTCTCAAAAAGAGCCCCTACCCATCTCCCTCCACAACTTCTCTGGTGATGAAAACCACTACTCCATCTTTATTCTCTTTTGCTTCTTTAAAGTTAAAGTCGAGTTTATTGTCCTATGCACAAGTACATGTATGCACAGGTGCAATGAAAATCTTACTTGCAGCAGCATCACAGACACATAGCATCAGATACATAACAATCACAAAACAAACATAAACAAAAAAGAACACAATTAGAACAAAAATAAACAAAGTCCATTGTAGTGCAAAGTGGTCATAGTGTTGCTATACTGAGGTAGTGATTCGGGTTGTGCAGGTTGGTTCAAGAACTTGGTTGAAGGGAAGTAGCTGTTCTTGAACCTGGTGGTGTGGGACTTCAGGCTCTGTACCTCCTGCTCGATGGTAGCTGTGAGAAACTGGTATAGCCCAGATGGAGAGTATCTTTGATGTTATAGGTTGCCTTCTTGTGCCAGTGCCTCATGTGGATACTTCCGATGGTGGGGAGGGATGTGCCCATAATGTATTGGGCTGGTCCACTAATATCAGTGCTCCTTATGTTCCTGTGCATTTGAATTGCCATACCAGACCATGATGCAACCAGTCAGGATACTTTCAACGATACATCTGTAGAAGTTTGTAGAGAGTTCAGTGACAAGCTAAACCTCCTTAACCTTCTAAGAAAGTAATGAATGCTGGTGTGCCTTCCTTGTGATTGTATCCATGTGCTGGGCCAAAGACCGAAGACCATGACATTGGAGCCAATGTTTCCTGGAACTCCATCCTTTGAACCCCACAAACTGGGTTTTCAAACATCCAAATCACACTCACATTTTGCTCCTTTGCTTGCTGACCCACATTTTTATCAACACCTCAGTTGCAAAATTCTCATTCATCCTTATTTCTAAATTCGTATTTGTCCTTTGCCACCCTTACCTTGGTAATTTCCTCCAGTCCCAGAAACCTCCTCCAATTTTAGCTACTCTACAATTTTAATCATTCCACCCTTGGCAGCTGTGTCTTTAACTGCTTCTGAATCGAAACCTTCCCGTGAAGAACTCGATGATGTTTTAATATGTTCCAGGCACTACAACAATGTAAGTTTTTATTTTAAGTAGTTATCGACATTCAATCACCTTTTAAAACATGCATCCTTTGTGAATGTTATCCATGATGTGAATGGATAACATGCGACTGAATTAGCAATTATCCTTTTCAAATGGGATATTTTTCCACAAAGCACTTAGCTCATTATCACTCTCATCCATCTGAAAGCAAAGTAGATGGTAAACCTTGATTTAAATTTCTAAGAAAAATTTTTTTTATTTACAGCGTGGTAACAGGCCCTTCCGGCCCAATGAGTCGGCACCACCCATTTTTATGTTATCCTACCCGTACATCTTTGGAATGTGGGAGGAAACCGGAGCACCCGGAGGAAACCCACGCAGACACGGGAGAACATACAAACTCCTTACAGACAGCGATGGGAAATGAACCCCGATCGCTGGCGCTGTAATTGCGTAACACTAACTTTTTAGGTTAAATTCATCTATTGTTGAAATAATTACTCAATTATTGAAGAAGGACAGCAAGAAATTAGTACTGAAATATTAAACAAGTTATTTCAAAAACAACATTGAGTAAGATTCCAAAATCATTTAGGAGTGGAATGCAATTGATTAGTTATTGATGTTTTGCCTCTGACTACTGGGTTCTGAACCATTCCATGCTCCACTCCCTTTTCTGTGCAAAATGCTCCAGCAGGTTTAATTCTACATTGCAATGATTCATGACGAGACGAGGCTACTTCTGTTCTTGCTGGTCACCATCCTTCTCTGGATCCAGCTCATGCTATGGATGCTTTCCAGAGGAAGTAAGTTACCTGGAGTTGTAGAATTCGATATTTAGCCTGAAAAATACTGTGCCCAGATGGAAGATGAGGTGCTGTTCCTCAAGATTGCAGTGGGCCTCATTATAACAGTGTAGAAGGCCACAGACAGACAGCTCAGAGTGGCAGAGGGATGGAGAATTAAAGTGACATGCATCATGGAGCTCTGAGTCACCCTCGCAGACTGAACACAGGTGCTCCACAAAGTCATCACCTTTTGGTTTCTTCAATGCAGAAGAGACCACTGTGTGAAAACCAGAAGTGATACACTGGATTTGAAGAAATGCAAGTGAATTGCTATTTCACTTGGAAGGACTTTTTGGGTCCCTGATGGCAGGAAGGGATGAGGTAAAATTGCAAATGTTTCATATCTCCTTCAGTTGCATGGGAAAGTGCTGGAAGATTAAGTGTAGTTGATGGGGAATCCAAAAGGGCTGGTAATTTCAAAATGCTAAAATGGGAGGGGAGTGGAAGATGTATCTGGTGGTGGAAGCTGGCAGAATTGCGAAGGATAATCTGTTGAATGTGGAGGCTGCTGGTGTGGTAGGTGAGAACCAGGAGAATTCAGTGCTTGCTCCATCCAGGAGGAGTAGGGGAGAGATCAGAGATGTGGAAACGATGAGATGCAGTCAAGGGCTCTGTTCATCATGGCACAGGGTAAGCTACGGTTCAGAAAGATATCTCAGAGACACCTGTATGGAAAGTCTCAGCATCAGAGCAGATGCCTCAGAAGGCAACATATCATCAAAGATCCCCACCATTCAAGCCATTCCACCTTCTTGTAGCTACCATCAGGCAGGAGGTACAGAAGCCTGAAGTCCCACACCAGCTATTTCCTTTCGACCATTCAGTTATTGAACCAATCTCCACAAACCTAATCACTACCTTAGTACAGCAATACTATGACCATTTTGCAATACAATGGACTTTGTTTCTTGTTTGTTTGCATTCTTTCTTGCATCATTTTGTATAATTTATGTTCTACTTGTGAATGTTGTGTATCTGATGCTATGTGCCTCTGATGCTGCTGCAAGTAAGTTTTTATTGCACATGTGCACACATGTACTCGTGCATGTGACAATAAACTTGACTTTGACTTTGATGCGACAGAGCCGAAGGAACTGAGAGAATGGGATGGAGTCTTTACAGGGGACAGGGTGGAGGCAGTCCATTCCAGATAGCTGTGGGAGTCACTATTCAATCCCCTGCGATAGAGACGGAGTGTCTGGCTTCAACACATGGCATTAACACAATGCAGAACTCCAGCCTGGGTGCACCTGCTTTAAATCTACAATCTGCCTATTCTTCATACGACCAGCAGGTGTTAATATTGAACAAGCTTCGGATACCAATGTACCAAGCTTTGAGTACCTATGGCATACAAACAACATATTTTGTGGCCCATGATTGTATATTAAGTTGACACATCTAATTCATTGCACAAGAGTTTTGTTCTTGAAAATTAACCATCTCTGAAAATCAATTCAGCAAGTATTTATCTTCCAAATAAAACTAACATTTTAAGTAACTGGAGCAAAGCATTTTGAGTTGGACTTATTTGTCTTTAAAAAGAGTTGTTCTGAATTGTAGAACAGGGAAGGCCATGAGCAAGGGAGACACAGAAGGGTTGAAAGGATTACTTAGCTTAAAGAGCCACCTAGGTCTTGAGACACTAATTGTTGCAGATTCTTCAGCAGCCTGAAGGGGATGGCCTTGATGCAAGTTTAAAAAGCAATAAAAACAAGAGAAATTGTGCATTTCTTCCAGTAGTACAAGGCAACAAAATATTTTCCCCTTTGAATTAGGGGAACAATAGATACCAAGAAAGAACTTGCCTTGGGCTGCCTCACAGTCAATTAAATCGTTGAAGGTACATTGCCTCCTGATCTCTGAGTTGAAGATTTGACAATACAACAGTCCTCCATGAAGGACTGCATTAGTAGAACTAAGGTAAGACTGGAACAAAGACATCTCTGAATCACCTACGAAAAAGCATGCATAGCAAGAACCTCCGGAGATCCGGATAAAGCAGTTCTGGCCTCCTACACTGTTCCAATGAGGCTTAAGGGTTGTTCAAGGAACATATCTCACAAATTTAAGCCTATTTCCATCCTCTGGTCTATAATTTCATCGTGTTCGGAAACCAGCTTTTCAGATAGCAAGCGGTGGTAATGAACGTTATTCCCACTCACACTTCGTTTGGACATCTTTTCCTTTGTTCCATTACCCATCTGTTTGCCTGGCACCATCATGACTTCTATCGTTTATTCTTACCTCCTTTAACCCTGTTGGAAACCTTTCATCCTTACTGCCTCTCTCCCTTAAAATGCCCCAAAATCTCCAACACCTCCCAGTTCTGATGAAAGCCACAGTTTCATAATTCAATGCATTGGAATTACTCAGCAGGTCAGCATTCACCTGTGAAGAGAGGAACAGAGTTAATATTTAAGCATCCAAATGGGACCATTCCCTTTGTAACTCTCTGGTCCATTCTTTCAGCTCCACCAATACCCATCCTCCTTCTCATGGTCCGTCCTCTAGACATGACTGAGGAGGCAATGACAGGGCAGATGCTTGAATTATAAGGAAAGACTGGATACGGTGACACTGCCTTCCCTGGAGTGAAGGAGGCTGAGGGGCATAGTGAGGGCAGATAGTCACAGATTTTTTTCCCCAGACTTAAGGTGAGGTGAAAGATTTGAAGGGACAAGTTTTTCAACAGCAGGTGGTGGGTATATAGAATGAGCTGTCAGAGGAGGTGGTAGAGGCAGGTACAGTTGCAACATTTAAAAGACATCCAGACAGTTACATGAATAGGAAGGGTTTAGAGGGATATGGGCCAAATACAGGCAAATGAGACCAACTCAGACAGGCATCTTGGTTGGCATGGATGGGTTAGGCTGAAGGGCCTGTTTCCATGCTGTATAACACTATGAGATATTTGCATGTAGTAGGGGATAGTAAACTCATAGTGGGGAATAGTGAATTCTTGGCTCTGTAGTGCAGCAGAGAGATAAAGGGGGACTCTACAGGACTGGTACCAGGCAGTGAAAGTCTGTAACAGGTTCAACCAGCCTGAGCCACAAACTGTAAGCTTAAGTGAACTATATTAAACTTATTGCCTGGTTACCAACAAACAACAACTCCAGGACAGAAGTTTGCCATTGTATATATAAGATAAAAGTGGAACAGCTCACAGCTCACATAGCACATAGGCACTGAAGCTTGACACTGCAAAAGGTTGACATCACTCTATGTATACACAGTGCATGCGGGGTAGAGATAGTTGGGGGGGAAAGTAGATAAGAAATAATATAAGAATAATGAAAACTTTGGATTGGGGAGCATTCATTCCAGGACAAGTGACTCCCCTGTTAATGTCAACTTGTAATAAGGAGAAAGTTTGTTCTGAAGGTAAACACCGGACTCCGTGTGAATTCTTTCCATCTACATTCCACTAGTGGGAGAATCTTGAATGAAGGGTCATTGTTATAAGATTCAGGGGCAGTTATTTAAAATAGAAGTGTTTTGGAACTTCTACTTGTAGAAGGTGGTGGATATCTGGAATTCTCCATCCAGAGGGGTGTAGAGGCCAGATCATTTGGAGGTATTTAAAGAGGAAGTAAATATATTTTTGAATGATCAGGGAATTGAGGACTATGGGGATCTGGCACAGAAGAGGAGGCTGGGTAGATCTGCCATTATCATATTGAATGGCGAGGTCATTGTGAGACAGATGGGCACCTCTCCAAACACTTCATCACAGTAGATGTGAGTGCTACAGGCAATAGTCATTGAGGCAGCTCATTCTGCTCTACATGGGCACTGGAAAGATTGCTGCCCTTTTGAAGCAGGTGGGAACTTCAGACTGTAGGAGTGAGAGGTTGAAGATGTCCTTGAACACTCCAGCTAGTTGGTTGGCACAGGTTTTCAGTACCCGGCCAGGTACACCATCAGGGCCTGACGCCTTGCGAGGGTTCATATCAGATGACCTGTCCTGGGCCCAGCTTATAGCTGCAATCATAAGGAAAATGCGCCAGCGTCTTTACTTTTTAGGAGGGTAAGGAGGTTCGGCTTGTCACCGAACACTCTAACAAAATTCTACAGATGTACAGTTGAAAGTATCCTGACTGGTTGCATCATGGTCTGGTACAGCAATTTGAATGTGCAGGAACGTAAGAAGCTGCAGAGATGTACATCACGGGCACATCCCTTCCCATCGTCAGTAGTATCTACAGGAGGCACTGCCTCAAGAAGGCAACATCCATCATTAAAGATCCCCACTATCGGGGCCGTGCCATCTTTTCACAGCTACCATTGGGCAGGACGTACAGAAGCCTGAAGTCCCACACCACCAGGTTCAGGAACACCTATTTCCCTTCAACCATTCAGTTCTTGAACCAACTGGCAAAACCCTAATCACCAATACAGATTGGCAACACGTTGGCCACTCTGATCACTTTATACTAAAATGGACTTTGGTTTTTTTGTTTTGTTTTTTGTAAAAATTGTGTATAATTTATGTTTATGTTTTTCTTGTGAATGCTGCTTTATCTGATGCTATATGCCTGTGATGCTGCTGGAAGTAAGCTTTACATTGCACCTGTACATACACGTACTTGTGCAAACGACACCAAATTCGACTTTGCCCTTTTGTTGTTTGGGATACAGGAGGGTCAAAGGCATTGAGGCCACAGAATTCGCAAATTGATTTTCTGTAACTTGAAGCTGGTAAGCAGCAAGCCCGAGAATTAGGGACGGTGGAGGGGACAATTCTAAATTTTAGTTTCAGGGAAAGAGGCTGAGCAAGTGGAAGGAGGATCCCTCCCCCTGCCCTCAATCTCAGACCCCCGCTCCTGCTTGCCCAGCCCCAGGCTGAGTCCCGGACAACATCCCGGGAATTCCGACCGCCACAGGCCACTCAGTTGGCCCGGGTGATCCGAACAACCTCGATAGGGGCGGGATTTGCTGGAGGCGGAAGACCGCCCAACCCGGTGCTTCAGCGGACAGGGAGGGTGGGCCGTGTTCGCCGTTGTCGGCTGTCAGCGGCGTTGCCCAGGCTCTCTCTCTCTCTCTCCCCCTCCACATTTGGGCACGGACGCCGCGCCGGTTGCCGAGGATGCTCCGTCTGTTCAGCGTGCTGATCGCAGCCGGCCTCTTCCTGGCCTGCCTCACCGGCTACGTGCTGGAAAACTACACGGTGCAGCAGCGGACGTACGGTGGGGCCGGCGAACACCTGCGGGGAGCGCAGCCTCCCTACCCGGCCGGGGGCATGGACAACATCTTCTGGTTCCTGCAGGTAGGCCCCGCCGCCCGGCCCCGCTACCCACTGCCCAGCCGGAGGGCGACGGGCAAACCACCCGGCTCCTCCGCCTCAGCACAGGCCTCCGGGTCGGTGTGTGCAATGTTAGGGTAACGGGGTGAGCCCTTCAGGCGAATTAACCCCCACCACACAGTGACAAGGGTTCCTCCTGCGCGCCCCCAATGGAAGACACACGCGTTATACGCGCTGCTGAGCTGGATCCGAACCGAAGCCTCACCTGCTGCGTATCCAGCATTTTCCATTTCATTTCCGAACCAATGCAATTTGCTGCTGGGGTGAATTCTTTTTATTTTGCAGCGTTTTGTGTTTCTTTGAAAAGGACGTTGCAACTGCATCCTACTGCACAGTAACACACGATTTCATCAAGAGTTTCTCCACTAAATAATTTTGGGAAGTCCTGGTAGGAGATATTGGTGAAATTATGATTATTGGTAATGTGAGATTATTTTCCGCCCCTTAAAAATATCTTAACATCTTAATCATTAGACGACTTCTGCTTGTTTATTTGTGTACTTCCCTGTGCCTAATCGTGAAGTATTTTGCATGCTTATTGTGTGTTCCGGAGCGACGTAGAAAGATGGATGAGGGCAGTTTCACATGGCAGATGAAGCCTTCAGCAGTAAATTAAGAATACAGTTGCACATCTGAGCATCGGGATGTTTTGCATAGAACAGTACAGCACTGGACAGGCCATTTGGCCCACGATATTGTGCCGATCTATACTAAATGTCCTCCTCCTGTGTATCATCCATATCCCTCCATTCCTTTCATATTCAAGTGTCAATCTAAAAGCCTCTTAAAATTCCGCCAAACTCCCTGCTTCCACTATTACCCCTGGTAACCCATTTCAGGCACCTATCACTCTCTGTGTACAAAAAAAAACTTGCCCCTCATGTCGCCTTTAAACTTCCCTCTTCTAACCTTAAAAGCTTGTCCTCTGGTGTTTGACATTTCTATCCCAGGGAAAAGATTCTGACCGTCTATCTTATCTATGCCTCTCGTATTTTAAAAACCTCCGTCAGGTCCCCCCCTCAGCATCCAGTGCTCCAAGGAGAATAACCCAACTTTGTCCAAACTATCCTTATAGCTCATACCCTCTAATCCAGGCAGCGTTTTGGTAAACCTTTTCTGTACCCTTTCCACAAGTTCCACGTCCTTCCTATAATGGGGTGACCAGAACTGCACACACAACTCAGACATGAGATTCTGCAGATGCTGGAATCTGGAGCAACACACCAAAAAGTGCTGAAGTAACTCAGTAGGTCAGGCAGCATCTCTGGAGAGAAATAAACAGTTGACGTTTCAGGTTGAGACCCTTCATTGGGACTTTGTGAGTGCACACAATACTCCCAGTGTAGTCTCGCTAAAGTTTTATATAGCTGCAACATGACTATCTCTCATACTCAACACCCCTACAATGAAGGCAAGCATTCCATACACCTTCTTTACCACCTTATCCACTTGCATAGCCACTTTCAGTGAACTATGGACCTGGACCCCAAAATCCCTCTGTACCTCAATTCTATTAATTGTATACTTTCTCCTTTTATTTGACCTCCCAAAGTGTAACACATCATACTTGCCCAAATTAAACTCCATCTGCCACTTCTCTGCCCATATCTGTAACTGATCTATATCCCGTTGTATCCTTTGATAGTCCACAACTCCGCCAATCTCGGTGTCATCTGCAAACTTCCTAATCTACCCATCTATATTTCCATTCAAATAAGTGATATATCTCAAAAAGAACAGGGGTCCCAGCACCGATCCTTGCAGAACACCACTAGTCATGGACCTCCAGCCAAAATAACAGCTTTCCACCCCTACTCTCCATCTTCTATTGGCAAGCCAGTTCCGAATCCAAACTTACAATTTACCCTGGATCCCATCATGGTAGATTATGAATCAATCTACCATGAGGGGTCTTATCAAATGCCTTACTAAAGTCCATGTAGATAGCATCCACTCCTTTACCCTCATCAAGCACCTTTGTCACCTCCTCAAAAAAACTCAATCAAGTTTGTAAGACGTGACCTGCCCAGCACAAAGCTGCGCTGACTGTCCCTAAGCAGGCCATGCCTTTCCAAATGCTCATAACCCTATCCCCCAGTATCCTCTCCAATAGCTTCCCTACCACTGACATGAGACTCACTGGCCTTTAATTACCTGGATTATCCATGGTTCCCTTCTTGAACAAAGGAACAACATTTGATCTCCTCCAGCCCTCCAGGACCACCCCTGTTGCTAATGATGACACAAAGATCCTTGTGTAAGCTTGAGCAATGTCCTCGCTTGCTGTTTTCAATTTATTTTGTGGCAGTGGTTGGTATTCTGTTGTGGTATTTTGAATCAAGTAGAAGATAAACACTCAGACTTTGAGCATGCAGAATTTAAAAACTTGTAAGTATTATAGTGGCTGTGTTCACAGTTGATTTAACTGAGACATGTTTTTCTTCTCAGGTGTCTGACATCCATATCAGTAGGTTTGTAGATCCCCAAAGAGCCCCTGACTTCCAGAAATTTTGCACAGAGACCATTGATGTAATTAAGCCAGAAATCGTTCTTGTCACAGGTAGGTCATGATACCCAATATAATAATAATTTGGTTATCAGTCGATCTTTGTTGATCAAATATTCTAAATGCAGAATCCAATGCAATCAATAGAACACACTTTTAATCATAAAGCTAATTATAATGTATATATTTTTGCTGATTATGAGAATTTTGTTTCTTAAATATGGAGGATATTTTTCATTTTTATAAAATGCAGTAATGTTTAAAATGCAAAATTATTATTCAAGGGCAGACATTGTATTCTACTCTTTCTGCAGTGTTTGAATCAAAATGTTGGAGATCCCTTTTACTTTCTGAAAAATGTAGCATGATCATTTTCGAGCATTAGGCTGTTTGGCTGTGTAGTAACAGCCTTTCCCAACGTGGATATTATATAGAATGGCGGAGATAGAGCATTCACACTCATTTTTGGATTGCACACAATTGTAAATTTAAATTATGAGGTTCGTTATTTATAAATGTTCCATGTAAAGTGTGTTTTTGACAACAGAACTGCAACAAAAAACACCTGGAGTTTAGAGCCATTGTAAATTCACCTGGTTGTCAAGATGACATTGATGCTGACTTTGGAAGAGGAAGACTGTTAAGCTCTAACTTGCTCATCTTCTCATTTTATCCCTTGCCTCCTTATATTTAAAAAAAAACTCATCAAATGACTTGTTCATTACAATACATCATTGGCTTTAAGGGTCTTCTGTGGAAACTAGTATTAGTCTTTGGAATAGAAAGTTCCACCTGATTTCTGAAATACACATCTGTAATGCCTCTTCGTAATAGATTTATTTGTCATCGTGAATAATTGGCTGGATTAAGTTTTTAAAGAGGAGGAGAAAAATTATGACACTAATGAGAACTCTCTTTAAATTGCATAGCAACGTGATTAGGTCACTCAACTCAATCCTGTCTTACCATACAAAAAGATGATAGTTGATCTACATCTTAACTCCAATTACTTGCATTTCTCAATGTGCCTCGATATCTCAAGCAAACAAAAATCTAATGATCTCATTCTTGAAACTGTTAATTGGTGCCCAGCATTCACAAGTATTTGGGGAAGAACGTTCCAGATTTCTGTTACTATTTGTGTCAATGAGTGCTTTCTGATTTCACTTTGGTATGACCCAGCACTAAATGTACTATGCCCCCCCTCCCTCCACTTGTTCTGGATTTCCTCATTGAAGGAGATAGTTTTTCTACATCTAACCTGTCATGTTGATTTTTATTTGGGATAAATTCTCAATTGCATGAAGTCAGTGGAATACAGGTTAAGTTTATGAAACCTGCCATTTTAGCTTAAATCCTTAAAATCCTTGAATCCTTCCTGCAAATCAGCACTGCAGTGGCTCCAAGGCCAATATATCCTTTTTGAGGTGCAGATGGGGCTCTGAATTAGCTTCCCATTTTCCCACATTTAACCACACTGTTCTCCAGTATAAAGATTGCCAGTGAAGCAGCCTACAAATCCTGCCACATGAATTGCTGTATTGGTGTGTACAACACCAAGCGACTTTTGTCCCTTTCTGAGGGGGAAGTGCTTTGCTGGCCATCAGTCATATCATTATACTGTTATTGTTTTTACCTGTACTACATTAATGCACTCTGTACTAACTCAATGTAACTTCACTGTGTAATGAATTGACCTGTACGATCGGTTTGTAAGACAAGCTTTTCACTGTACCTCGGTACAAGTGATGATAATAAACCAGTACCAATACCAAAAAGACAGCTGCTGAGATTTGCAGTCACATTTCGATTCTTGCTGTCTTTGCATTCTACCTGTCCGCTATTGTCCATTTCAAACCAACACACCACATCGTGATACACAGGAAGAAACAATATCGTCTTTCACAGTCTCAAAACAGCTTAAAGTCAGAGAAGTCTTTACTTCCACTGTTTAAAATGTTGAACTTGTGGTAGTTAATTTTCCTAAAGCAAAAAACAACTGGAAAAGCAAGAGAGTGAGAATAACAGTTGTCCAGTAAATCAGGTTCTATTTTCTGTTAAAATTCAGAAGCCTTCAAAAGCCCAAGTGCCACAAAACTTAAAAGGAGCAGAAGAAAATGATTAAGAAGAAAAGGCAGAGTGATATAGAGGCTGGGTTTGATAAGAATGGATGTTGTTAGATAAAGCACCCTGATTTTAAGTTACTGGTTTAGAATGATTTGCACTGAAAACATGACAAATATATTTGCTTAAAGTAGATCATGTAATTTAATAAATATCAGCATTGCCCACAATGTCACACGTTGCACTACTGATAAGCAATTTTATAAGTCACTTCCTCAGGGAAGGCCCAAGCAATGATTTGGATGTGGTTGTTGGACAATGGCTGTCTTAAATACACCTTTTTCTTATATTTTCATACATTACAGAAGGAGGTGATTTGCCCAATTATTCTATGCTGACTCTTGGAGCATTGCCATCAGTCCACTCCACCACTTATTTCCCTGTAACTTAAACTTTATTTTATGCCCACAAACTCACCCCAATACCCTGCCAGTCACCTACACTAAGGGGTAATTTACAGTGGCCAATTAGCCTACTAACATCTTTGGGATGTGGGAGGAAACTAGAGCACCCAGGTGAAACCCACTTGTTTACAGGGAGTATGTGCAAACGTCATACTGACCGCAGCAAGGTCGGGATTGAACCTGCGTCACGGGAGCTAAGTGCCATTAGCATATTAAATGAGTACAGGTAGATAAATTTGTTCTTTCAAATACCATAATTATGTAAATAAATCTCTACTCTTCTGTGGGAAATCAGATTTTTTATATCAGTTTGTAATGTGAATAGACAGGAATTAGATAAAACATTCGTAATGATCATAAATGTTTTCCTTTACTCAATAACACTGAAAAATTACTTAGTATTGCAAAAGAAATTTGCTGACATGTTTAAAATTCAGTGTTTTTATTTGGAACCCGGCTTCAAACTTTAAAAAATTTATAGCCATTCTCGGATGTCCATTGTTTATGTGACCAATTATGTTAATTGATTTTCAGTTTGGTGATCAATATAAAATACAACTTATGCCAAGTTACAAAGATTAAACAATGCACGTGTAAAATGAATGGTTTAATTTTCCAAAACTTTAATATGCTGCATTCACTAATTAAATAGCCCCTCAAACACAGTGATGATTCATTTTGTGGGAAAGTTTTATGTAAGAAAAGTTGCTGATTTAAACTCTACCTTGATTTTAAGAAACAAATTCCGTTAGCTGCTGCTAAAAGGATCTCTATTGGTTTTTAAACTGTGGTAATTTTCCAGCAGATCACAAAAGTAGAGGAAATGGATGGGAATTACGTGCACCAACTCATTGTATTCCATACTTATTTGTTCTGTCCATCAAAATGGGTAGCTTCTGTTGTGATAGTTACAGATACGTTTTGGGAGTTATAACCTGTGGCCTTGTTGAAAACCTTCAGTTGGCACATAAGAGAGTGATCAGTGTTCTCCGTTCATGATCTCTGGTCTCCTCAAGCTACTTTGTGACTGCTTGTGAATATTAGTATTCTCAAGCAGGAAACAGGATAGCCAATTTGTATACAGTAGTGCCTCAAAATGAACAATTGAACTGTTTGCTTTCTGTTGGGTGATGAATAAATACTGACTAGGATGCTGGGACACTCCCTACTCTGTCAGAGGAACCTTTCTACCTCCCAGTGGAAGGCAGATTTAATGATTCTTTCAAAAAATGGCAGCACCTCAATCTGTCGTTGGACTAGAGCATCGGCCAGGGTTATCTGCTTGAGCCCCTGACACAGACAAGAATCAGAATCAGGTTTATTATCACTGACATATGACATGAAATTTGTTGTTTTGTGGCAGCAGTACAGTGCAAGACACAAATTACTCTAAATTACAAAATAAATTAGTAGCGCAAAAAAGGAATAACAAAGTAGTGTTCATGTACCATTCAGAAATCTGATGGCGGAGGGGAAGAGGCTGTTCCTAAGTCATTGAGTGTGGGTTTTCAAGCTCCTGTACCTCCTCCCCAATGGTAGTAATGAGAAGAGGGTATGTCCCGGGAGTTGAGGGTCCCCAGTGATGGATGCTTCCTCCTTGAGGCACCACCTCTTGAAGATTTCCTTGATGGTAGGGAGGGTTGTGCCCCTGACACCAACTGACACCATGGCACATTTACACACTATCTGGTCTCTAATTTTCTGCAATATTTAGGGAAATAAAAGTAATGCAGTGTTAAGAAAAATTTACAGAGATGTGTCAGATGCCCAAAATGACAAATCATGCTCACAGCACAGAATTGTGTATTATTTGGAGATATCACACCAAATGGAGGCTTTCATTGTTAAAGTTAATTCAGATGGTGTACCCAGTTGGGTTGCCTCCAGCACAAACACCCATTACCCAATAATGCAAAAAAGGAGAAAGGGAGAAGAGAGAAAGAAAAGCAAAATGAGAAAGAGAGGTTGAGAGAGAGAAACCCAAGAAACCAAAACGAGAAGAAAGTAATGCAAGCAGTAATGTATGTAAAGAAGAAACAGCTCACCCATTCTCCCTGATACTCTACAGCATTGAAGATGACTAAGAAGTAAAAGTGAGCAAGTTCTTTAGAATACTTTGAGGCTTTGCCATGGTACATGCATTAAAACAAGTAAAATTCGTAATATCCACACTTTTCTGTCCTTTCATCCTGTGCTATGTTTAATTATAGACCAAATTATTATAGCTAATATCTTCCCATTTTTCCTAAAGTTTACTTAATCATTTGAAACATACAAACTCCAGAATAACTGAAGTACACAGCAATCAGACTGTGACTTAAAAAAAATGACCTTTAATGAGTTTAAAAAGATAAAGCCTGTTATTTTGCTATATGTTCCAACAAAGCCTGAAGAATATGGAACGTTGATTCTGATCTGTTGTTATCTCACTAGTGATTAACCAGCTGCTGTTGTTACTTAAGAAATGAAAGCAGGAATAGGCCACTTGGCCCTGCTGATTATTCAGTAAACATAGAACAATTACAGCACAATTCAGGCCCTTCGGCCCACAAAGCTGTGCCGAACATGTCCCTACCCTAGAAATTACTACGCTTACCCATAGCCCTCTACTTTACTAGCTCCATGTACCTATCTAACAGTCTCTTGAAAGACTCTATCGTATCAGCCTCCACCACCATTTCCGGCAGCCCTTTCCACGCACTCACCACTCTCTGAGTAAAAAAACTTATCCCTGACATCTCCTCTATATCTGCTCCCCAGCACCTTAAACCTATGTCCTCTTGTGGCCACCAATTCAGCCCTAGGAAAAAGCCTCTGACTATCTATCCTATCAATACCTCTCATCATCTTGTACACCTCAATCAGGTCCCCCCTCATCCTCTGTCTCTCCAAGGAGAAAAGGCCGAGTTCCCTCAATCTGCTTTTATAAGGCATGCTCCGCTTTCCAGGCAGCATCCTTGTAAATCTCCTCTGCACCCTCTCTATGGCTTCCACATCTTTCCTGTACTGAGGCGACCAGAACTGAGCACAAAAACTTTTACATCAGTGTCTCTTTCTTGCACTAACCCCTTTATTTCCCTAACATATCCAAAACAAAACTATTTATCTCTATCTTGAATGTATTCAGTAATGGAATCTCTGAAAATCATCTTGGTTCAAGAGTTCCATCTCTGTTCTAAATAGCTGACCTCCTGAGATGCTGACCCCTGGTTCTAGTCATCCCAGGCACAAAAGAATGACTTTCATATATCCTATCAAACCCTGTAGGAGGGTTAAGTTTCAGTAGAACATCTCTCATTCTTCCAAACTCAACAGCATAGCCCAGTCTGTTTCTTCTGTCAAATGACAAACTCACCATACCAGGAATCAGTCAGGTGAACCTTTATTGCACTCCCTCCTTTGCAAGTATATCCATCCTGAGGTAGGGAAACCACACTTGTGCACAATAATTGAAGGACATTCTCACCAGGCCTGTTTTAGTTGGAGTAAGGTGTCATTACACTTTGACTTGAATCTTCTTGCAATTGCGATTTGCCTTCTTATTGCACACTGCAACTTTCAATGATTTAGTCCCGAGTACCATCATTTTTAAATTTCTCGTCATTTAACATATACTCTGCATTTCTATATTTTCTACTGTAGGATAACCTAAAATTTTTCTGTATTACATTCCATCTGCCATACCCTTGCCCATTCACATAGCCTGTTTATTCCCATGAAAACCCCTCTGCATCCTCCTCACAGGCTACTCTGTCACCCTTCTATATATCATCAGCAAATATGGATATACAGCACTTGATCCCTCATCACAATCATTGACTGAGATTGTGAACAGCTCAGGTTTTTGCACTAATCTCGGCCGCACCCCATTGGCTATAACCTCCCAACCCAAAGAAGACCCATTTATTCAGCTAACAATTAGATGTCTTTTCTATAGGAGCAAAACTGTATATGAAGCATTGCTTGGCACAACATTCCAGTTACTGTTAAAAAGGCACAATGCTGTTCCCCATGATAGTAGATAATTGATCATCTTTTTCACACTTTGTATATAGGAACACCAGTCACATTCAGCCACATTCTTTCATCATTTATATATAGGAACATCAGTCATTTGAAATAGAGAGAAATGAAGTCAGTCACTTAATCCTGAGTTCTAAATTCTTGGTTGCTTAAGCCACAGCTGCCAGTGATAGGTCCATAAATATAATTGCTGATTAGTAAATATAGTATGGTCAATTAGACTTTACATCTGGGATACATCTCTATTGTGGCAGCAGAATGAGGCACAATTAATTTTGCTACAACACACTTCAAAATTAGTATTGCATCATCCAATTTACTGTCAATGATGTCACTGTTGGTAGTTATCATATTTTGAGAATAAAGCATATGTTGGACTCAAATTTCTTGTTGTGGTTTGTTAAATATGTACAAGGGAACTGCTCTGGAGAAGAGGGGAGATAATGTTTTAAGTATTTGCCAAAGTAACAACAATTGGTATTTTGTATAGCATCTGTAAAGTAGTATTGTCTCAAGGTGCCTTCTGAAAATATTATCAAACAAAGTTCGCACAAAGCTACAGGGAAAATTCACCATGGTGAAAATTACCAAAGTCTTGATCACAGGCTTAAAGGTTATCTTTCACAGAAGAAAGAGGGACGGAGAAGCCTCTCCTTTTTTTAAATATTTTCTTGTTTAGGAGGCTATTTGGCCCATTGAGTCTATTTGTGGCTCTTGGGTCTTCCCCATAATCCCATTTCCCCACTTATTTCTCTCATGCCCATCAACTCCCCTGATTCTCCTGCCACCCACCTACACCAGAGGCAATTTACAACTGCCAGTTAACCTGCACCTTTGGATGTGGAAGAAAGCAGAGTATTTGGGGGAAGCCCATGTGGTCACAGGAGCATGTGCAAACTCCACACAGGCAGCACCTGAGTTCAGAATTTAACCCGGTTGCAGGAGCTGCAAGGGCTGTTTAGGGAGGGCACTCCAGACCTTAAGTTCTTGGTTGCTTAAGCCACAGCTGCCAGTGATAGGTCCATAAACATTAAAGATACACAAGTGGTTAGAAGTGGAAGAGTAAAGACAAACAAAAACAGTGGTTGTGGTAATTTTGTGGAGGGGGAAATGGATGAATTTAGTGATGGTTTGAGTGTGTGGTCGACGGTTCATTGGGGGTTTGTAGTTTTAAAGTGACTTTGTAGTTTTAAAGAGGAATGCACTTCAGCAGAACAGTGATAATGGACATAGAGAAAATCTCTCATGGCATTTTACAATGTGCCCTGATGACTGTGTAAGTCTGAGAAAGTTTAATGTCTGCTTGCAGATGGCACCTCCAACTTTGCAGCATTCTTTGGTGTGGCACTGAGGGAGTTGTTCTGGACTGTCTCTTTTATTGAGACTTGAACCTACAGCCACTTGACTCAGAAGTGGGAGTGTCACTAGTGAGCCATGGCCACTTTTCACCCCTTGCTTATCAACTCTCTATCTCCCTCTGCCTTAAAATATTCAAAGATGCTGTTTCCACTGCCCTTTGAGGAACAAAGATCTGAGGATTCATGACACTCTCAAAGATCTTTTAAACTTCATCTTGTCCTAAATGGGTGACTCTTTCTCTTTATAATATGACCCCCTGGTTCTAGATTCACACACAAGAGGAATCATCTTCTCCAAATCCACTCTGTCAAGACCGCTCAGGGTCTTAGTCAAGATTATGCAATATGGCAACAGGCCCTTTAGCCCACTGAGTCTGCACTGACCATCTAGCACCCATTTACACTAATCACATTTTATTCTCCCTACATTCCCAGCAACCCCCCCCCCCACCCCAGATTCAACCACTCACTGACATGATAGGGGTAATTTACAGCAGCCACTTAACCTTCCTCGCTGCACGTCTTTGAGACATGGGATGAAGTGGAAGGACCCAGATGAAACCCACAAGGTCACAGGAAGAATGTGCAAACTCCATACAACAGAATAGAGTCAGGATTGAACTGTAAGGCAGCAAGTCTAGTAGCTGTGCTACTGTGTCTTCCTTATACATTTCGATCACTCCCCCTCAGTCTTCCAAACTACAGTGATACAAACCTAGCCTGTACAACCTTTCCTCAAAAGGCAACCCACCCATTCCAGATATTAGTCCAGTAAACCTTGCCTGAACTGCCTCCATTGCAAATATCTATCCTTAAATAAGGACATCAATACTGTACACAATACTCCAGACGTGGTCTCGACAACGCTCTGTATAATTGAAGCATAACCTGAGAGACTGCCCATTGGAAAGTACAAATTACTGGAGGAGAAGAACTAGTGGTCTACCTCATCCATGTGTATTTCCTGGGCCCCAGAGTATTAGTTGTGAAGTTCTTGGCAGGTCAGAAAATGTTCAGCAACTCAGCACATGAAAAGCATAGGATTGGGAAAAGTACACAAAGGCAAGGAAAACTGGCAAAACCCAAATCCCAATTGGGGTAGTTGATGCCGATAGACGGGTAGGGCATGGTGGAGAGAGCAGAGTCTGCTTCCAAACTGCATATTTTAGTCTTTTCTGAAAGCCTTGATTTCACTTTCATGTTGCATTTGCTTTTCACAGGGGATCTGACAGATGCCAAAGAAAGGAACAGGATTGGATCTCGTCAATATGAGATTGAGTGGCAAACCTATCAGACCATCCTGAAGAAATCCAAAGTATTGGAAAAGACCAAGTGGATTGATATCAAAGGAAATCATGGTATGGCAATCACCTTGGTTTACCTCTGCCATTGCCTATCAATTATCATGTGGCAATTCGGTGATAACTTGTGATAGTGCTTCAAAAAAAAGAGTTGCAGGTGGCCCTTATAACCTCTGGACACCGTTCAGAGTTTTACAAGTACTTGTTGAAGTGTAAACACTTTGTAAATAAGAAACATGGAAGACAATAGGCAAAACACACAGTGGTGCAACTAGTAGAGCTGCTATCTCACAGCACCAATAACTGGGGTTCAATCTGGACCTCAGGTGCTTTCCGTAGAGTTTGCACATTCTCCTTATGAGTGGGTTTCCTCTGGGTGCTCCAGTTTCCTCCTACATCCCAAAAACATGCGGGTTGGTAGTTTAATTGGCCACAGTAAATTGCCCCTAGTGTGTTAATGAGTGGTAGAATCAGTGGGGATTTGATGGGAATGTGGGGAGACTAATATGGGATTAGCACAGGATTGGTGTAGATGAGGGCTGGTTTATCAGCACAGATTTAGTGGGCTGAAGGACTTGCTTCCGTGATGTATGACTCTGCCTGCTGCAGGTCTTAGAACGTCAGAAGCTTACAAGTTCACAGCAGCAACAGTCTCAGCTAAACCAGGGGACTGGCTTAGCTGGTGTCAAGATTTTTCCCAATATTTTGGTCAGGGCTTATTCTGATGCCCACCACCCTCCAAACATGGGATGATCCCACAGTGGTTCTGTTACTGTGAGTGATCCAGCCAGCTCTCCCCCTTGTGCCACAGCTGTCTGGATCGCTGGATGCGAGTTTGGGCTTTGTATAGAAATCATTGAGAAGCATTGAAAGCTGGCAGCTAGCTGTGAATTCTGGCCCAATTTTTTTTCCTGGAATGAATGATGTGATTCAAATAAAGAAGTCAGCATTAACTTGAAATGGAAGACTGCAAGCTGCTTTCAGGATGTGGTTGTGAGTCAGAGCATCAGCGTTTGGGAGAGTTGCAATTTTAAAATTTTGTTTTCAAGTCACTTCATGGCATCACACTTCCCTCTCTCTATAACCTGCTTCAGCCCTACAACCTCACACTTTCTCTCAAAATCTCTGCACTTGTCAGTCACTGTTCCTTTGTGCAACCCCACTCCATTTACCCTACTATTGGCAGTCATGTCTTCAGAGCTGTCTCTTCCTCCATCAGTATCTCCTCATTTAAAACGTTCATTAGAATATACCACTGATCAAATTTTGCTCTAAATTTTTTTTACACGTATCACATTTTGTCTTTTTAGCCTCTAAGGACCTGTAGACATTTTATTATGTTAAAAGTGCTATATAAATACCCACCATGATGCAGTCTTCCTCTTTCTCACCACAGATACTTTCAATATTCCATCACTTGAGAGTGTCAATAACTACTACAGGTATTGTGCTTAAAGTCTATCTAAAATTTGGGTTCTGATATTTAATGAGTGATGTTTTGTTTATTCATTCTTGGGCTGTACATTGTGATTGATCTTCATGAGAAAAAATGCAGTCAGCTCACCTTCCTTGGATCAACTAAAGATTGAGTCTCACCTGAGATGTTTTCTCTTTTCTGTTTCCCTGTGCCAAGTATCATCCGTAGCTAAAACCAGCAATATGTTCTCATTATAACCATCTATTCTCATTCTAACTACTCACAGGTATGTACAAGTCTGGGAACAAAGAGGGTTCTGTATTTAAGTTTCAGTTATTGTGGGAAACGCCTTGTGTCTCAAAGTGGCTTTTCATGACAGTACAAATGAAGGGGTGGGGCACTAATAGAGACTGCTGGGGTATTTCATGCTACCAGAAGTAGGAGGTATGTGGATTGAGCTGGGCTGGAGGATTACATAGTGTTGAGAGGAGGTATGTGCTAGATAATAGGTATTAAATATCACTGGAAATTCTTGCATAACTTATTTAAATAAAACTTACCTGACAAGTGTTGGGAATATGTCTTTTAGAGGTTGGGTATACTTACAATTATAGAACAGTGCAGCCCTTGTGTTTGTTCCGGTTCTCTTAGAGAGCATTCCAATTACTCCCATTCACCTGCCCTTACCTGTAATGTTACAGTTTTTTCTTCTTAAATTGTTAATCCCTCTAAGAAAACAATGAAACTGCATCTATTTTACTCTGAGGCACAGCATTATTAATTCAAGTTGTACATTGTGTACGTTTCTCCTGCATGTATTTTTTGCCAGATATCTTTAAATATGTGACCTGCTTATCTGACCTTCATCTGGCGAAAACGGTTTCTCTCTATTTACTCCACTTATCAAAACTTTTTAAACTATTCATATGCAAGGCAACTTTTTCACTGTACCTTGGTACAAGTGACAATAATAATCCAATTCCAAATTTCTTCTCAGTCTTCTGTATTATAAGGAGAAAGTACTAGTTTTTAACAATCTGTCCATGTAACCCTAATCCAATTTCATTTGGATCATAGAACAACCTCTACCATTTGGAAGGAGGAGGGAACACCACTACCTTCAAGTTCCCTTCCAAGTTGCACGTCGTCATGACCTGGATTAACACAGCAATTTCTTCTCAGTCAAATTCTGGAACTTCTTACCTAATAGTTCTGTGAAGCATGTTCTGTAGCACTTCAGGAAGGTGGCTAACTGCCATCTTCCTTGGGGCATCTAGGACCAAGCAATAAATACTGGTCCTTCTAACAATGTGCACATTCTGTGGGGGAAAAAAAAATTGAAAAGAAATTTTCTTGTTCCCAGAATCTTTTGGATGAATTACTTTTGTATTATCATAGAGTCACACAGCACAGAAACAGTCCCTTCAGTCCACCATATCCATGCCAACCTTCAGAAACCCATCTATACTAATCCCATTTATCAGCACTTGATTTGTAGCTGTCTATGCCTCTGTAATTCAAGTACTCATCTAGATACTCCCTAAATGTCCTGAGAGTACTTGCCTCCACCACCCATTCAGGCCATGTGTTATAGATTCCAACTGCCCTCTGGATGAAAAAATCCCTCCTGAGATCCACTCTAAACTTCTTACTCATTACCCCTAAACCTTTGCCTTCTAGGTTTTGACACCTAGTCTATGAGGAAAGGTTTCCTACTATTAATCCCGGACAGGCACTTGAACAGTTATGAGAAGAAACTAGATCCAGACAAGTGTGAGGTGTTGCACTTTGGGAGGTCAAATATAAGAGGAAAGCATATGAGAGAACTCTTGATATGCAGAGGGATCTTGGGATGCAAGTTCATAGCTGCCTGAATGTGGCAGCACAAGTAGATAGGGTAATATAGAAGGTGTGTAGCATACTTGCCTTTATCATTGGGCATTGAGTAAAAGAAGTTGCAGCTGTATAAAACTTTGGTTAGGCCATATTTAGAGTATTGTGTGCAGCTTTGGTCGCCCCATTACAGGAAGGGTGTGGAGGCCTTGAAGAGGGTGCAGAAGAGGTTCACCAGGATTGGTATTGGTTTATTATTGTCACTTGTACCGAGGTACAGTGAAAAACTTGTCTTGCATACCGATTGTACATATCAATTCATTACACAGTGCTGTTACATTGATGCTGCCTGGAATGGAGAGTATTAACTATAAGGAGAGGTTGGACAAACTTGGATTGTTTTCTTTGGAGCATTGGAGGCTGAGGGGAGACCTGATAGAAGTTTATAAAATTATGAAAGACATAGATGAGGTAGATAGTCAGAGTCTTTTTCCCAGGGTGGAAATGTCATATACTAAAGGGCATAGATTTAAAGTGAGAGGGGCAAAGTTTAAAGGAGATTTACAAGGCAATATTTTTTATATAGGGAGTGGTAGGTGCCTGGAATACACTGCCAGGGAGGTGGTAGATGCAGTAAATGAATAGGCGGGGATATAGATATAGACAGGGATATAGACCATGTGCAGGCAGATGGGATTGGTTTAAATTGGCATCATGGTTGGCACAGACATTGTGGGCTGAAGGCTTTTGTGTACTGTTCTACTTTCTATGTTATAACTGAAACACTCCATCTCAGGCAACATCCTGGTGAATCTCCTCTGCTCTCATGTGCAATCACGGCCTTCCTTTAGGGTGGCAACCAGAACTGTACACAGTACTCTAGCTGTAGCTTAATGAATGTTTTACAAAATTGTATCATAACTCCCTGCTCTTATATTCTATGCCTGGCAAATGAAGGCCCATATCCCATATGCCTTCTTCATCACCTTATGTACCTGTGCTGCCACCTTCAGCAGTCCTTGTACACCAGGGTTCCTCTGTACCCCCTGGGGCCCTGCTATTCATTGTATATCTCTTGGCCTTTTTAGTCCTCTCAAAGTGCTTCGCCTTGCACATCAGGACCAAATTCCATCTGCCATTGCTCTCTCCATCTTACCAGCAGATCAATATCATCCTATAGTTTAAGACTATCCTCCTCATCATCAATGCCACAATTTTTGTGTCATCTGAAACTTACTAATCTTCTACATCCATATCCAAATTATCAGTGCATATAACAAACTGTAAGGGTTCCAACACTGATCCCTGTGTTGTATTCTCTCCAAAGTCTTCATATTATTTCTGGGGTTTGGTGCCCGGTGTTGCATTCAGTGTTTTATATCGATTGGGCATAGCTTCTGGCTTTTCTACTGTTTACCTCTGTTCTTAAATAAAAAACAAAATACTGGAAATTTGGAATAAAAAAAACAGAAAATGCTGGAAGTGTTCAGCAGGTCAGGCAGCATCTGTGAAGAGAGAAACGGAGTTAATGTTTCATGTCAATGATCCTTCATTCAGGTTATCGAACTGAAACATTATCTCTGTTTTTCTCTCCACAGATGCTGTCTGACCTGCTGACCATTTCCAGCATTTTCTGTTTTTATTTCCTTTTTCTGAACTGCTCTGCTTACCTGTCCTTTCACTATTAAAGATTTATACACACAAATACCCTGGGTCACTTTTCTTACATTCTTTTAAAATTTGTATTATCTCTTTCCATCCCTTTCAATAGTGATCTAAATTTACTTTCATTTTATTTGAGTATCATTCCACCAGGCCTCTGGCTCACCATTTATTTAGTTCTGTGTTATCTGCAGATTTTGCATTTGTGCCCAGATCTAAGTCATTAATAAATGGGTACAGCAGCAGGGTGGTTATTATTCAAGCAGCCAAAGTCCTCGAGCAGTGATTCACACACACAGTTTGAAACTCTTGATGGGAACTGGGGGATTTAAATTCTAGAAAATAAATAACTCTGGAACTTAAAATAACGTGTCAGTAGCAGTAATTATGAAAGTACCAGGGTGACACAAACGCCAATAGCTTCTCTAATGTCCTTTACAGAAGGACATTTGCCATTCCTATCCAGTTTGGTCTGTACGTGATTCCAGAACCCACAATGAGGTTGACTCTGAACTGCTTCCTCAGTTCACGGGCAATTGGCAATAGGTGATAAATGATCACTTTGCTAGTAACATTCACATCCCATGAATGAAATAAGATTAATAAATCAAAACCAACAAGTGGTTGTGGTCACAGAGAGAGGCAGCATGGAAACTGGCCCTTTGGCCCACTGAGTTTGCACCGAACATTTGCACTAATCCTACATTAATGCCTTTTTTATTCTCCCTATATTCTCATCAACTCCCCCCACATTCTACCACTCACCTACACATCAGGGGCAATTTACAACAGCTGATTAACCTACTTACTTGCATGTCTTTGGGATGTGGGAGAAAACCGGAGCACCTGGGGAAAACCCACTCCATCACAGGGAGAACGTACAACCTCCATGCAGACACCACCTGAGGCTAGTGCTGTGAGACAGAGGCTCTCTGAGCTGTGCCACTATCCACGTCCTGAATCTTGAGAATCACAGTTGTACACCTCCTTCCAGCCCTGTCCCTCAGCCAATTCTGTATTCGTGCTGTTACTGCCCTTTTTACCCCAAATATCAAATTTGATACTAGCATATTTAGAAGCCCTTATACAAAATGCCAGCTGCACTTTTCCATCTTCGCTATTATCCCACAAAAAAAAGAATCAGGTTCTTGGAATGTGATTTTCCATTTTATTCTACTCGATAATATGCTGTATTGTAATGCGGGAGACTATGCATTTGGAAGTGGATGGGGGATGAGAACTGGGGAAAATGGACAGGGTAGAGGGACACCAGCTCCAGTCATTGACTTGCACATCTCATGTTGGCAACCACCCTGAGAGAGACAGGTTTTCAATTTTTATATGTTAATTGGTTCAATTACCATCTGTTAAGAAGTCTTTTGCAATTTAACTACAAGTCCACAGTTCCCTGGGCTTCTTGAAACTTGTTAGTAAATGCAGGCCAGGGACACAGTTACAAGTGGGCTGAAGACATGATATTGAAGTGCTGGAATGCTGACGCTTCATAGCTGTTTTCTTGTCTACATCTGTGAAAGGTTTTCTACCCGTTATTTGTTACAAGGTTAATTTGATTTTTTTTTTTAGCTAGATTTGACTAAGTGTGCTATCTGTACTTTAGAGTTTGATGCATTTGACTTGCATTTTGTGTGGAATAAATAAGATCGATATGAGTGCAATGTATGCTGAATTATTTTTCACCTGCTGAGCATCACCAGCAGGAGTGACATGGCCTGCTGATCAGCGAGCTGTGGCTCTGCAGGAGAGTCAGTTTTAGGACAGAGGTGCTGTTCGAACGAGGCCATACCCAGCATGCAGGATCTATAGGCGAGAATAACCTTCCAGGATGCTCAGTGGTGTCACAAGTGGTTGGTGGCAGACTGTTGGTACAAGACAATATTATACCAGAGCTGTCAAAGTCACCATAGCCCTAAATTTCTTTGTCCTATATCTTTCTAGGGCTCTGCCGAAGACATTTTCAGGACCTCATGGTCAGGAGTCCAAAAGTGTATAGAACAGGTGACTGATGACTTGTTTGCCTCGGTTAGCAAACAGACCATTAGGTTTGATCAGTGTACAGCAGTCTTGATATTGCACATGGCTTTGCTGCTCTCTAACCCATCTTAAATCATTGACTATCCTCCTATTCCTTCTCCTAAGCTTCTGTGTAAATAGATCGAGTGTAATTCCCTCAGTTGTACTCGGTATTCCCTAATTGATTTGTTAGGGACCATGTTATTATGATACTGAGTCTGGTGTCTCATGCAGATGTAAACATCTCTACGTCTCAGTTCTGGACTCAAGCTGCATATCGGATGTAACCAACTCCAGAACTTGGAACGCATTTTCCAAAAGTTGGACACCACATCGCTTAAGTGTCTGCAGACATTGAAGGAATCAGTGATCTCTAGGATGACAGCTGGGTAGATCAGGCAGATGGTGCAGGTGTTCCCAGAGTATTCACTTTGAATACTTTAGAAGATAATGGCTACTCAGGGGAGTACTGCCAGAACCCATGGCGTGGTGGGTAACTCAAGCTGGATGGAATTGGAAGGGGATGATAGATTGCTTCCTTGGTGCCAGGGTTATGGATTTCACTAAGTAGCTACAGACATTGAGAGGAAAATGATTTTAGAGGCCAGAGGAAAGAAAGGCTGGAGAAAAGGAAACAATCATAACATAAGAAATGGAAACAAGTATCAGCCATTTGGCTTGTTGTACCTACTCCACTATCATGGATGATATTTTACTTCAATGCCATTTTTCTGTACTAACTCCTTATCAGTTGATTTCCCTCCCATCTAAGATCTATCAATCTCCATCTTGACCACAGTTACTGAGTCTCAACAGCTCTGGGCACAGAATTCCAAAGATTCATCACTCCATTGGATGAAACATGCCTTCTCAGAATTGTTCTTTTGTGGCAGCAGTGCAGTGCAAGACATAAAGACATAAAAATTTCAATAAGTTACAAACATAAATAAATAGTGCAAAAGAGGAATAAAGAGGTAGAGTTCATGGACCGTTCATAAATCTGATGGCAGAGGGGAAGAAGCTGTTCCTGAAACATTGAGTGGGTCTTCAGGCTCCTGTATCTCCACCCTGATGGTAGTAACGTGAAGAGGGCATGTCCCGGGTGGTGAGGGTCCTTAATGATCTGTCCTCCATCCTCATTCTATCCTGAATATCTGACCCTTCACTTTAACTCTGTGGACCTTGGTTCTAGACTCCACCCCTCCACCAGAGCAGGTACCCTGTCAAACTCCATAAGAATTTTGTACATTTCAATGAGGTCATCTCTCATTCTTCTAAATTTAAGTAAGCACGTGCCCATTCTGCATAATTTCTCCTCTTGCAACATCACATTATCCCAGCAATCAATCTTGTGAACCTTTGCTGCACTTCCTCTATCACAGGTGTATCCTTCCTTGGGTAAGGAAATCAGACCTCAACACTATATTTCGGGTGCGATCTCCCCTAGGGCCAATGTAGTTGTTGTAGGAGCAAAACTGTATGTATTGTATTACAGGTTCTCCCCAGGGTACGACAGGGTTCCATTCCTGTGAATTGTTTGTACCCTGAACAATTCACAAGTCAGAAATGCAGCCACGAATTGCGTTCCCATGTGGCAGAAGATGCCTGCAGCCCCACATCAGCCAGAAAATCCATCGCACTGGTCTCTCAAATGCTCGGTTGTATGTTCTGGCTGTATATAAGTCAGCATTCATAAACTGGGGAGAACCTGTACTTCTCATAGCATTACAGTTACTATTAAAACAACATAATATTGTTTACTGTCAGTAATGCCAATGTATACTTATGATGCATAAGGATGCCATTCATTCCATCATGTATGTGCCAGCTCCAAGCAGAATAATTCCATCAGTCCCATTTCACATCTTATTTCCTTGTAGCCCTACAGTTTATTCTCTATCTCATGGCCATCAAGTTCCCTTGAAACTTTCACCAATTAAGAGTCAAATTACAGCAGGCAGTTTACTTATCTTAATGTTGTTAGAATGTGAGAGGACACCAGAGCATCCAGGGGAAAGTCACAGAGAGAGTGTGCAAATGCCACACAGACGGCATTGTAGGTCAGGGTTGAACCCAGGTCTCTGGAGCTGCATGGGAACAGGAGTAACTGGTGCTGGGGTGAGGTTAGTTAGATCTCACATCTGGGCTGGATTTCTATTATGGCAGGAGAATTATTCGTTTCACAAGGATACACTCAGCATTAAAGTGCACATACAAGCATGCAAATTAGGAGCCAGGAGTAGCCACCCCCACCGGCCCCCAAGCCTGCTTTGCCATTTAATAAACTTTTGGTCAATGTGATTGTAACCTCATGTCTGCCCAGGTAACCTTTCAGCTCCTTGTTTATAGAACATAGAACACTACAACACAGGAACAGGCCCTTTGGCCTGTGATGTCTGTGCCGAGTATGATGCCAATTTAAATCAATCCCATCTGCATGCACGTGGTCTGTATCCCTCCATTGCCTATGCCTCCACGTGCCTATTTAAATGCCTCTTAAATGTTGCTATCATATAAGCTTCCACCATCTTCCCTGGTTGTTTATTAAGCATCTATCAACTTCTGCCTTAAAAAAAAATTTCTATTGCCCTTTGAGGAAGGGAGTTGGAAAGACTTGTAACCTTCTGAGAGAGAAAAAATCTCCTCATCTCTGTCTTAAATGGGCGATCTCATTTTTAAGAAATCCCCCCTAGTTTTAGGTACTCACACGAAACATTCTGTCTGCATCCACCCTGTCAGGACCCATCAGGATCTTGCTCTTCCTTAACTCCAGCAGATACAAACCCAGCCTTTCTAAGCTTTCCACAGATCAAACTGTCCATTCCATATACCAGTCTAACACATTTTCTCTGAAGTGCTAACATCCTCGTTTAAATAATGAGACCAATACTGTACACGGTACTCTAGATGTGATATCATTAATGCCCTATGTAACTAAAGCATAAGCTCCCAAACTTTTGTATTCGACTCCCCTAGCAATAAATGATAATGTTTTGTTACTTGCTTTATCTTTACCAGTCTTCTGTGAATAATGGATTATGGTACCCAGATCCCTCTGAATCTGCAATCTCTCACCATTTAGATAACATACTCATTTCCTGCCCAAACAGCTGATTTCACATTTTCCCATATTATACTCCATTTGTCAGATCCACGCTCACCCACTTAACCTATCTACATTCCCTTTGTGGCCAACTTTTGTCCTCATCACAGTTTACTTGGCTATTTATGTTTGTGTAATCAGCAAATCCCTTCATCCAAGTCACCTGAATCGGCCACCCAGTTACACCAATCCTACACTGCCATTAACTCCCTCCAGATTCTACCACTCAGCTACATACTAGGGTAATTTAGTGCCCAATTAACCTACCATCCCGCATGTCCTTGGATGTGAGAGGAAACCAGAACACCTGGAGGAAACTTATGTTCTCCCTGTGACCATGTGGAAACTTCACATATAAAAAGGGCTTATTAGAGACCAAAAAGTAGCTAGCATGTAGAGATGGAAAACGTACAGATTTAAATGATTACTTTTTGTCTGTCTACATAGAAGGAGGGGATGAAGCAGATACTAATATTAAAGAGGAAGAATGAAAGAAATTAGAAATGATATATCTAGAAAGAAAGGATGCGTTAAAAGTCTGGCACCTTTAAGTGTAGATAAATCAGCAGGTTTGGATAATATGTCAATCAAAAAACTACAGATGCTGGAAATATGGAATATAAACAGAAAATAATGGAACTGCTCAGCAGATCTGGTTGTATAAGAGCTATACAGCACAGAAACAGACCTGTTGGCCCAAATAGTCCATGCCGACCAACATGTCAATCTGAGCTAGTCCCATTTACTTATGGTTGTTCCATATCCCTCCAGACTTTGCCTGTCCATGTACCTGTCTAAATGTCTTTTAAAAATGATGTAAGTGTACCTACCTCTATCATTTCTTCTGGCAGCTCATTCCGCATACCCACCACCTTCTGTGTGGAAAAAGTTGCCCCTCAGATTCCCTTTCAATCTTTCCCCTCTCACCTTAAACCTGTGCCCTATAGTTTTAGTCTCCTCTACCCTGGGAGAAAGACTGGCCATCCGCCTTATCTATGCCCCTCATGGTTTTATATACCTCCATAAGGTCACCCCTCAGCCTCCTATACTCCAGGGAAAATAGCCCCAGCCTATTCTGCATAATTTTTTGTGAATTATGTCCAGCAACATTTTTGTGAATCTTTTTTTTTTACACCCTTTACAGCTTAGTCACATCCTTCCCATAGCTGGGCACCAGAACTGTGTACAGTAATCCAAGTGCGGCCTCACCAACGTCTTGTACAGCTGTAGCATTGTGTCCCAATTCTTGTACTCAGTTCCCCAATTGATGAAGGCAAGTGTGCCAAATACCTTCTTCACCACCCCGTCTACCTGCGGAGCCACTTCCAATATTATGCAGCTCCTGTATTATTGAGGGAGTTTTCTATTGGACAAGTATTTTGACTCTTGTTGGAAAGTTGGGTGATGAATTTCCTGCCAGGTGCTAAGGGACCTGGAAGTGGGCATAACACTGCTCTACTGTAGGTTCAGCCCACTTCAGAGCATCGTGAGATGACATTTTTCAGCCCATTGTATACGCTGGCTGTGCCTCAGCTGTTGCACATGCTTGTTCCTTATGGAAAGAGGAAGATTGTTAACATTTAAGGTGGAAGACCCTTCTTTGCAAGTTCTTAAAAGAAAACAAGAGAAAAATTAGTACAAGCTCTGAATATCATTTTCCAATACTGTTTGGAGAATATTCTGCCTGGAGGTTGGTGACTAGTGGTGTTCTGCAGGGATCTGTTCTGGGACCCCTGCTCTTTGTGATTTTTATAAAGGAATTGGATGAAGAAGTGGGGATATGGGTTAGTAAGTTTGCGGATGACACGAAGGTTGGAGGGGTTGTGGACAGTGTAGAAGGTTGTCGTAAGTTGCGACAGGATGCAGAGCTGGGCAGAGAAGTGGCAGATGGAATTCAATGCAGAAAAGTGTGAAGTGATACACTTTGGAAGAACAAACATGAAGGCAGTGTACAAGGTTAATGGCAGGATTCTGAGCAGTGTGGAGGAACAGAGGGATCTTGGGGCACATGTCCATAGATCCCTTAAATTTGCCGTGCGAGTTTATAGGGTAGTTAAGAAGGCGTATAGTATGCTGGCCTTCATTAGTCAGGGGATTGAGTTCGAGCCGTGAGGTAATGTTGTAGCTCTAAAACTCTGGTTAGACCACACTTAGAGTATTGTGTTCAATTCTGGTCACCTCATTATAGGAAGGATGTGGAAGCTTTAGAGAGGGTGCAGAGGAGATTTACCAGGATGCTGCCTGGATTAGAGAGCATGTCTTATGAGGAAAGGTTGAGCGAGCTAGGACTTTTCTCTTTGAAGTGATGTAGGATGAGAGGTGACTTTGATAGAGGTGTATAAGGTTATGAAGGGCATAGATAGAGTGGACAGCCAGCACCTTTTCCCTAGGGTGGCATTAGCTAATACCAGAGGACATCTGTTTAAGGTCAGAGGAGGGAAAATGTCAGAGGTAGGTTCTTTACACAGGGAATGGTGGGTGCTTGGAATGCACTGCTGGGGGTGGTTGTAGAGGCTGATACAACAGGGACATTTAAAAGGCTCTTAGATAGACACATGGAAGTATGAAAAATGGAGGGTTATAGGCTGTGTAGGAAGGAAGGGTTAGATTGATCAAAGGGCCCGTATTGTGCTGTACTGTTCTATGTTCTATATTTGGCTACAGACCTGATGCTGAAAGAGTGAGGAAACTCCTTGCACAACAGCACATTTCACAGTAAATTTCTATGATTCAGTAATTTATTTTCTGTAAACCATTTCTGCACCTTCACCTTTATAACACAGAATCCAGAATTACTCATAGTACTCCTAAACATGGTCTTAATCAAGGTTTTATTCAAATTTAACTTCTGCTTTTCATTTCAATCCTTCTAGAAATGAAATATGCATTTTTTTAATGACCTTATTTACTTGTGTCATGCGAATCTCTAATCCCTCAGTTTTTCCATTTAGGTGTTTTACAAGGAGTGTGTGGCCTTTTTATTCCTCCTATCAAAATGTGGCACCTAGCATTTAACAATGTTGAAGATTATTTATCATGTGTATGCCCATTCTGTATGTTTGTAGGTATCTTCCTGTATTTTGTCACAGTCCTATTAACTAAGAAGTACAGAGATATTAACTAAACTCTAAATTGGTGTAATTTGCAAATTTTGAAACACTAAAATAAACAGTGGACACCAGTGATCTTTGTGGAGCTCCACTTCCACTGTTTGTCAGTTTGACACCTATCGTTTCCCATTTTGTAGCCAGCTTGCTCGCCATCCTGCCACTTATCACCTCATATCATAGGTTCCTATTATTTTGTTGTACTTTGAATTCTAGAAATATTGTAGTTATTTACCTTTTTGGCACACTTTTTTTCCTATCTTCAGTTTGCATGTGAATAGCCATTACATTTTCTTCTGCCCCACTGAGTTTAATTGGTTATGTGGTTCCCTGGACTAGTTTCTCTTTTTCTCTTTTTAAATGAAGGAATCAGATTAGACCAGTAACAGACCTGTAGGGTGCAGTGTCTAATGTAATTCATGATTACTTGCATGATTTTGGATAACAATTTAAAAAAACTCCCCAAGACTGACATTTAAAAAAACACAATTTATATATTTATCATAACTAATGGGTTTATGCTGTTCTTTCTACAGGAAATACTCAGCCTCTCAAAGGGAAGGTTCTTTCCATTACGTACATCAGACTCATTTTGGAAATTATTCTTTCATCTGTGTTGATGCCACCCCAAGTCCTGGCCCCAAAAGGCCATTCAATTTCTTTGGGTTCTTGAATCAGGTGAGGAACATGTGTAGATAAATATGGATGAAATTGGGTAAGGACAATAGGGGAAGTTTTATGTCGGGGGAAAAAAGGCATCTAATTGAAAATCCTGCCGAAAAGTCTGGAGGCAAATTTCCTGAAGGGCACTCAGACACTCAGAAAAGTGTTCAACTTTGTTCTGCTGAGATTTAAATCAATTTGCAACTGTGCAGCTCCTGGGTAGGATTGGAGGAACCTCTGATATGTATTGTAGGTTTTGAGAGAACAAATACAGTACAAGTCTGTGAACTGGAGAACTACAGCAGCCAGTGCCCACAAACATCTTTGGCCAAGTTTCCTTCCCCTCAAAACTCAATGTTGGGCTTTTGTGACAATCCAACTGCTCTTTGATCAGCTCTGCAGTTACCAGCTCTTTTCCCTAGATTTTGAACCTTTACTTTAAATTCTCAGACCACCATCATTGGAAACTGTGTTTTTCCTCTCATTCTTTAGCATATCACTGAAGAGTAACAGACCCAATGCACCCTGAGTAAGGCAGTAATGAGTTCTGCCTTGACCCAGGAATAAAGTTGGAAATGCATCTGTCCCTTCAGTTGGTGTTAAAAGTTCTTTGTAATTACTTCGTAATCCAATGTCTACTCTTCATCAATATCTTTAACTGACCATTATCCCTTGATATTTGAGGATAGAGGCTGCTGCATTTCAGTGGTACAGAGATCCCTAACGTATCTGTCCTCGTAAACCTTGCATTACATCCCAGACACACTGTTGAGCCTGACTCAGGATCTTTCCCAATTTGATATGACGGGCCTGCCCCACAGATGTATTGATCCATCCCTTTGTATATTTCCAGCAATTGACAATTTTTTTCTGCAATAATAATCTATCAGTGATGAACATAGCCTAATCATTTTGAGGAATGGATAAATAGAACAAATGTGCATTGAGTGAATTTAAAAAAAGAGCTTACACTTAGAACCTTCCACAATCCTGGACATCCCAAAGTGCTTCACAGCCAGTGAAGCATTATGAAGTGTAGTCACTGTTGCAACATGGGGAAGGGTGGCAGGAGATTTGAACACAGCAAGCTCCCAAAAACACCAATGTTGCAATGATGAACTAATCTGGTTAAGTGAGGTTGGTTGAACTGGAATGTGCTATGTTCAAGTCCTAAATGATTTAAGAATATAATTGAGATTGCCAGTTCCATTGCAGTGCTTTACTGTGGAAGCTATTATATTTCTTAAGAAGCATTAAAGCAAAGACCTCTCATTCCTCCCAGCCAGATGTGCAAGCTTGAAAGGCAAACAAGAGTGAAGAATTTATTTAGTTGGAACCAACATTTATTCTTTGGACACTAGAAACATATTTATCTTATTGCTATTTCTTGAACTTTGCTGTGCATGTGTTGATTGCTGCATTTCTCTGTATTTCATCAGTGACTATACAACAGCAATAATACACCAGATGCAAAATCTTTTAGGCATCCTGCGACTGTTAAATACAAATGCATGTTCTTTCTCTTTTTGCAGTATGTAGGCACCAGCTTGCAAACCAAATACCAAAGCACATATCACTGCATTGCAGAGATAAAGGAAGTTCATGAGCCTTATTCAGTCAACTGAGTCCAGCAAATGCCAGTTTAGGGATACAATCTGTTCTAAAGGGTTAAGGTGAGAAGTCGTGTAGCTGGAAGATGGCTCTGGATGTGGTGGTATTTGGGAAGTTAGCAAATTATAACCTTAGTAGGATATATTCTGTTCTTCCCAGAACAAGATGGCTGAATTATCAAAGCTAGCATCTGAAACAGTCTACAGTAATCAAACCATTTGGTTTAGCCATTATACCACCTCCACAATTATCTCTGCCTCTCCTGGAATACAGCATATCATGAGGTAAGGGCTTTCTGTTTCTTTTTAAATTTCACTTGTTGATTTTGGAATAGTGAGATGAGTTGGCCTTGAACCATTCAATAGATCATTAATCTGCACCTGCTTTGGTTCCATAACCCTTAATACCATGCCTAATAGAAATCATTCAAAAATAAGACTGACATTTTTACTTTTCACAACAATTGTGGTTTGTTTGAAGAAGTATCCTCTACGAAGTCACCCATATGGCTTTGTTTTAATTTTAGTTGAGGCCATCAAATTGTTCTGGATTTACCTACCAGAAGAAATAGTTTCGCATCATCCACACTGTCAGCTCCTTTATTTATCATTTCAATTACATTACCCCCCCAATCTTTTGTACTCCAGGGAATACAAGCTAGTTGTTAAAATCTCTCTTTACATATTAAGTTAATATGTCGATTCTGGAAACTGAAGATTAAAACAGTCAGCCCTGGAAATGCAATGGGCCTGTTGGCATTTTCAAAGAGAAAACCTAGATTTGCATCCTTACTGGGGACAGGATGTTGACAAAGTCATCATTCAACTGGCTTAAAGTGTTAGCATATCTGGTTTGCTTTTCCAGTGATTTCTATTTACTGTATAATTTAAATGCAGGTCACGACAGGAGAATACATCTGACAACAGGCTGTCAAACACTGATTGGATCCACACAGTATATCAGGGACAGTGTGACAGTGTCACTTCCTTTTGGGTACAAGAAGCAGCATGCCTTTCCACCCCACTCCACACCCACCTGCATCTGCAGATGTTCTGTATCCTGGTAGTTCTTGTTTTGGGTGTGCCTTTATCTGGCATATTGACATAATGTTGGTCGACAGTTTGGAAGTAGGTGAATCTAAATCCTTGTGTAGCTCAGGTTAAGAATTAAACATATTCTTGTTCTTCCTTCATTCACCTGCCTTATACCTGCCTTACAACTGTTGCAGTAAAGATCAATGCCTTCTGAGACAGAGAATACTGGCAAAAGAAGGAAGAAACAGAATCATATGGCATCAAAAGTGACAATTTAGTCCATTGTAGTTGTGCAGACCTTTGAAAGGAACTTTCAGTTAGTTTCAGTTTACTGATTACTCTGATTTACTGGTAACACCATAAATATCAGGAGGTTGTGAATTTAGATGTTTGCCAGAATTCAAGGCTAACCAAACACTGAATCATAGAGTTATACAGCATGGAAACAAGCTCTTCAGCCCAACTCGTCCATTCTGACCAAGTTGTCCACTTGAGCTAATGCCATTTGCCTGTTTTTGACCCGTAACCCTCTAAACTTTTCCTGTCCATATACTTGTCCAAATGTCTTTTAAATATCATAATTGTACTCTACCACTTCCCCTGGCAGCTTGTTCCATATATGCACCACCGTCTGTGTGAAAAGGTTGCCCCTCAATTCCCTTTTAAATCTTTCCCCTCTTGCTTTAAACCTTAGTCCTCCACGATTCCCCTACGCTGGGGAAAAAGACTTATCTATGCCCCTCATGATTTTAGAAACCTCTATAAGGTCACTCCTATACTCCAGGGAAAATAGTCCTAGCCTATCCAGCCTCACCTTATAACATGCACCCTCCAGTCCCAGTAACATCCTCATAAATCTTTTCTGCACTCTTTCCAGTTTAATGACATCCTTCCTATTGCAAGGTGACAAGAACTGTACACAGTACTCCAAGTGTGGCCTTACCACATTTGGAGTACTGCATACACGTATAACAGGACATCTCAACTCCTGTACTCAATATCCTGACTGATGAAGGCAAGCATGCCAAATGCCTACTTCACCACCTTGTCTACCTGTGTTCCCATTTGCAAGGAACTGTGTACCTGCACCCCTAGGTTGCTCTGTTTTACAACACTCTCCAGGGCCTTACCATTTATTGTGTAAGCCTTGTCCTGGTTTGTCTTACCACAATGCTATACCTCGCATTTACCTGAATTAAACTCCATCTGCCATTTCTTGGCCCACTGGCCCAGTTGATCTAGTGAATGTTGATTAAAGTTAGTAAGTTATTTTAATCCAGTAGAACTGATGCAGAATGTCGCAATAAAGTGACGGCATTCATTAAACAATTCCAGAAGGAAAGGACAATTTCTCATCAGTTCTTTTAGCAAATCGAACAGAAATTAATCCTGTACTTGTGAAAACAACGTGCTGTAAATTCAGTGGGCTAATCACCCCATTGGAACATACAAACGTAAGGCTATCACATAGAAACAAATTGGATTTCTTTGGTGTTTCTTTAAATATTTCTCACTCTTGCATTACTCAGGCCATGTGAATGTATTTCTGAAATGTAGCCGGTTAGGGTTGAACAGAGGAGGCTGTCACTTTCAGTTGACTATGCAGTATTTGAGCACCTGAGAGGACGATGGAAGGAGTTCCAATGAAACGATTATGCTGATTAATCCAATTTTTGACATAGTTCATGCAAGGAGAACAAATACAACAATCACACCTGCTCCTCTGTGGTGTGGACAACGTATTGGATAAGTTGACATTTATGGCTTCCCTCACTTTGGTAGATACTAACATTTATTTAACTAATAGGTTTGATAGAAGGAAATTACTTCTTTTGTTGGCTGAGTTTGCTGTGTTGTACCTGACCTGATGCAGAACATGCAGTTTACACTTTGGCCTAACTGGGCAATGGACCGGAAAAGATGCTGAAAGCAGTGTCATTTTGCCTGTATCAAGTTAGTGACCAAGTATCCTCCTAATTTCATGGAAATGTACCTGATTTAAACCAGACATTAACCACTGTAAACATAAGTGGGTTAGGAAAATGCTAACCCTGCAGCATTTGTTTTCAGTCTACAAATTTAAAGTGCTGTGGGTCCAGTCTCGTGTCTTGGGCACTGACACTTTGCAAGAGGGGCAGGTTTTGTGGGAGGAAGGATCTGGGTGATCAACGTAAAAGATCAGGGACACAAGAATTGTGCTATCTGGCATGATCAGTAAAGCCAAGCTGTTCATCTTCCCCTAAAGAACAGGAGCTCAGGGCCCTTGTGACCATCTTTCCAATTAGATAAAATAGAGCACAAGACAGTTATTGCACCCGGCATGTGGTCTGGCCAGTTTAATGGCCAGGGGTTGTTTGACCCTGGCTACGATAGACCCATTGACCCTGGATGAGGCTTTACCTTGAAGGGTTATTCTGACACTGGAATGACAGTTAGCAACTATTCATTTATTTTTGCAAATAGGAATTCCCACTACTTCTGACCCTCCCCCACGCCGGCCCTTGCATAGATCTGACAACACCCCCTCGCTCAAGGCGCCCCTCCCTTCAGTCCCCACTACCTCTGACCTACCACCCCAGTTTCCCCTATCACTGCACCCCCTTCCAACCTGGCTCCTTTTGCCTTTGATCCCCACCCCACTGAAACCCTCAGCTTCACTGGCTCCCACCTCCCCCTACCTGAATGACCCCAGAGCAGTGTTGGGGGCAGGATATGCTGTGTACATGGCAGATGGCAGCCCGAATGAAGCCCAAGTGGTGGGGGTTGTGGTTTGGAAGGAACAAGTGGCTGGGTCAGAACAAAGTGGGAAGCTGGGGAATGGCCAGAGGGGAGTGTGTCCCTTGGGAAAGTGGGTAAACCCTTTCCTACTGTCATTCAGGATGAGGTCTAGGAAGGGTCTTTGTAGACCAGTAGACTCAGCATCGCTCTGATCAAATGTGGTCACCCTACTCGGGGTGCGTGAACACAGAAAACCTGGCTTCCACCATGTGTAAAACTGCTGACTCCAATGCCAGCACCTCTCACTGCAGAGTTAAAATAAAAATCATCACTGAACTTCACATAGATAGCATATGATGAAATCAAATGCTATCTACATGAGTTCCTCAGTGCAACAAAGGCCTTGAATTTGAAAACCTGTTAAAATATGCTTTTAACAACACAGAGGAAGGCTGTTCCAACCCATCAAGCCCATACCAGCTCTCAGGAGTGATCTGATCAGTCCCATTCCCTCTGTTTCCCTGTACCACTGCAACTTATTGTCTCAGGCATGCCCATCAACACCTTTTAGATTCTTTTTGTCATTAGCCTACACTAAGGGGTAGCTTATAGTCAGTTAACCTACCAGCACATCTTTAGGATGTGGGAGGAAACTGGGGCACCTTGAAACCCATAAGGTCACGGAACACAAAATCGTCCCACAGACAGTACCCAAGATTAAAACCGAACCTGGCTCCCATGTCCCTGGAGCTGTGAGGCAACAGCATTACCTGCTGCACC